>NC_143047.1:48815000-48947500 GCF_057628025.1 Oncorhynchus mykiss
AGAGAGAGAGAGACAGAGCGAGAGAGAGAGACAGAGCGAGAGAGAGAGAGAGACAGAGAGAGAGAGAGACAGAGCGAGAGAGAGAGACAGAGCGAGAGAGAGAGAGACAGAGCGAGAGAGAGAGAGAGAGGAGGGGGTTGAGAGAGGGAAAGAGAGAGATATAGAGAGAGAGAGGGGAGGGGAGGGTGAAAGGGGGGGTGAATGAGGGAGAGAGAGAGAGAGAGAGAGAGAGAGAGAGGGGGGTGAATGAGGGAGAGAGAGAAAGGGTGGGGTGAAAGAGGGGGGGGTGAATGAGGGAGAGAGAGAGAGAGGGTGGGGTGAAAGGGGGGGGTGAAAGGAGGGGTGAATGAGGGAGAGAGGGGGGGGGTGAAAGAGAGGGGGCGAATGAGGGAGAGAGAGAGAGGGTGGGGTGAAAGAGGGGGGGTGAATGAGGGAGAGAGAGAGAGAGAGAGATGGGGTGAAAGATGGGGGGTGAATGAGGGAGAGAGGGAAGAAGCAAAGAAGGAGTTACAGGAGATTAGTAATGTAAATCCCTCCCATTCACACTCAGCTCATGGCGCCACAGGGATAAACACCGAGTGTGTACATGAACACACCAGGCCCCTCCCCATAAACACTGAGTGTGTACAGGAACACACCAGGCCCCTCCCCATAAACACTGAGTGTGTACAGGAACACACCAGGCCCCTCCCCATGTTCTGATATCACTGGATCAATACACAGATAAATCACATCTTGATTCTGCATGTCAATATGATTCTCAATGTAGGACAACAAGCACTAGATAGACAGTGTGTTGGATCAGGCCGAGCAAGGTCAGCCTGGGGGCTAAGATCTCTCCAAGACTGTTGAGTCAACAGAAAAACAAGCGCTGACTGGGTTTGATGTATTAGCGCTTGGCTGGAACAAAAAGCCTGCACACATGTCACACATTCCTGTACACACCCAGTGTTTATGGGGAGGGGCCTGGTGTGTTCCTGTACACACCCAGTGTTTAATGGGAGGGGCCTGGTGTGTTCCTGTACACACCCAGTGTTTATGGGGAGGGGCCTGGTGTGTTCCTGTACACACCCAGTGTTTAATGGGAGGGGCCTGGTGTGTTCCTGTACACACCCAGTGTTTAATGGGAGGGGCCTGGTGTGTTCCTGTACACACCCAGTGTTTATGGGGAGGGGCCTGGTGTGTTCCTGTACACACCCAGTGTTTAATGGGAGGGGCCTGGTGTGTTCCTGTACACACCCAGTGTTTAATGGGAGGGGCCTGGTGTGTTCCTGTACACACCCAGTGTTTATGGGGAGGGGCCTGGTGTGTTCCTGTACACACCCAGTGTTTAATGGGAGGGGCCTGGTGTGTTCCTGTACACACCCAGTGTTTATGGGGAGGGGCCTGGTGTGTTCCTGTACACAAAGAGGTGAGAGTAGATGTCATGTCTTCCCGGTATGGGGACCTCTCTCTATATGATCACAGGTCTGATCATAGAATTACATACAGAATCCGTTTTAAGTTAATGAGGATTTATATGGATAGTGAAGATACGTTGTTTCCCTTTTAAAATGTTTTAAAACATTTTTAATGTGGCATAAACACAACCATGTCATGATGTTTTCATCTGATTGGCTGACAGTTATGATGTAAGCTACCTGGGCTCGTTGTTCATGGGGCGGCTGAGCGACAGGGAGGGTGAGGGAATAGCTGCTACGTCTCATGTTTCTGCTTATAATTTCTGTCATTTTGGTGGAAGGCTGTTTGTTAGTCAACGTGTCTATAATGAGATACGTGCAGCTCCTCTTCTGTCGTTAAGCTGACGTTCCTCCGGAACGCTCGATAAAACCCCCGATCGGCAGAATGATGTCATAAATCAATAGAACGATCGACGCGTCATGGACGATCTAGCTGACATCGGGTAAAGTTCTCTCGTCCATTTCTGCTTCTCTCTCACACGGAGCGAGAACATTTGTGGACCAGGGAGATTTCAGTTTGACAGGTTTAAAAGAAAATGAAAAGCTTTGAAAATGATCCAACCAGCCGAAAGAAAGACATTATATTTCTCCATTCTGGTTCCTGAGATAAAATTAACTTTTGGTCTATAATATTAATGCAAGGAACACCTAGTTCTGCAGGAGTTAATATTATTGTAATCTACATGAGTCCTACAGTCAGTGTCCAGACTTCAGTTAATATTATAATAGACTACATGAGTCCTACAGTCAGTGTCCAGACTTCAGTTACTATTATAATAGACTACAGTCAGTGTCCAGACTTCAGTTACTATTATAATAGACTACAGTCAGTGTCCAGACTTCAGTTAATATTATAATAGACTACATGAGTCCTACAGTCAGTGTCCAGACTTCAGTTACTATTATAATAGACTACATGAGTCCTACAGTCAGTGTCCAGACTTCAGTTACTATTATAATAGACTACATGAGTCCTACAGTCAGTGTCCAGACTTCAGTTACTATTATAATAGACTACAGTCAGTGTCCAGACTTCAGTTAATATTATAATAGACTACAGCCAGTGTCCAGACTTCAGTTAATATTATAATAGACTACATGAGGCCTACAGTCAGTGTCCAGACTTCAGTTACTATTATAATAGACTACAGCCAGTGTCCAGACTTCAGTTAATATTATAATAGACTACAGTCAGTGTCCAGACTTCAGTTAATATTATAATAGACTACAGTCAGTGTCCAGACTTCAGTTAATATTATAATAGACTACATGAGACCTACAGTCAGTGTCCAGACTTCAGTTACTATTATAATAGACTACAGTCAGTGTCCAGACTTCAGTTAATATTATAATAGACTACATGAGGCTTACAGTCAGTGTCCAGACTTCAGTTACTATTATAATAGACTACAGTCAGTGTCCAGACTTCAGTTAATATTATAATAGACTACAGTCAGTGTCCAGACTTCAGTTACTATTATAATAGACTACATGAGACCTACAGTCAGTGTCCAGACTTCAGTTAATATTATAATAGACTACATGAGACCTACAGTCAGTGTCCAGACTTCAGTTACTATTATAATAGACTACATGAGGTCTACAGTCAGTGTCCAGACTTCAGTTACTATTATAATAGACTACAGCCAGTGTCCAGACTTCAGTTAATATTATAATAGACTACAGTCAGTGTCCAGACTTCAGTTAATATTATAATAGACTACAGTCAGTGTCCAGACTTCAGTTAATATTATAATAGACTACATGAGACCTACAGTCAGTGTCCAGACTTCAGTTACTATTATAATAGACTACAGTCAGTGTCCAGACTTCAGTTAATATTATAATAGACTACATGAGGCTTACAGTCAGTGTCCAGACTTCAGTTACTATTATAATAGACTACAGTCAGTGTCCAGACTTCAGTTAATATTATAATAGACTACAGTCAGTGTCCAGACTTCAGTTACTATTATAATAGACTACATGAGACCTACAGTCAGTGTCCAGACTTCAGTTAATATTATAATAGACTACATGAGACCTACAGTCAGTGTCCAGACTTCAGTTACTATTATAATAGACTACATGAGGTCTACAGTCAGTGTCCAGACTTCAGTTAATATTATAATAGACTACAGTCAGTGTCCAGCCTTCAGTTAATATTATAATAGACTACATGAGACCTACAGTCAGTGTCCAGACTTCAGTTAATATTATAATAGACTACAGTCAGTGTCCAGACTTCAGTTAATATTATAATAGACTACAGTCAGTGTCCAGACTTCAGTTAATATTATAATAGACTACATGAGACCTACAGTCAGTGTCCAGACTTCAGTTACTATTATAATAGACTACAGTCAGTGTCCAGACTTCAGTTACTATTATAATAGACTACATGAGGACTACAGTCAGTGTCCAGACTTCAGTTACTATTATAATAGACTACAGTCAGTGTCCAGACTTTAGTTACTATTTTAATAGACTACATGAGACCGACAGTCAGTGTCCAGACTTCAGTTACTATTATAATAGACTACATGAGACCTACAGTCAGTGTCCAGACTTCAGTTAATATTATAATAGACTACATGAGGACTACAGTCAGTGTCCAGACTTCAGTTACTATTATAATAGACTACAGTCAGTGTCCAGACTTTAGTTACTATTTTAATAGACTACATGAGACCTACAGTCAGTGTCCAGACTTCAGTTAATATTATAATAGACTACATGAGACCTACAGTCAGTGTCCAGACTTCAGTTACTATTATAATAGACTACATGAGACCTACAGTCAGTGTCCAGACTTCAGTTAATATTATAATAGACTACAGTCAGTGTCCAGACTTCAGTTACTATTATAATAGACTACAGTCAGTGTCCAGACTTCAGTTACTATTATAATAGACTACATGAGACCTACAGTCAGTGTCCAGACTTCAGTTAATATTATAATAGACTACAGTCAGTGTCCAGACTTCAGTTAATATTATAATAGACTACATGAGACCTACAGTCAGTGTCCAGACTTCAGTTACTATTATAATAGACTACAGCCAGTGTCCAGACTTCAATTACTATTATAATAGACTACAGTCAGTGTCCAGACTTCAGTTAATATTATAATAGACTACATGAGACCTACAGTCAGTGTCCAGACTTCAGTTACTATTATAATAGACTACAGTTAGTGTCCAGACTTCAGTTAATATTATAATAGACTACATGAGACTTACAGTCAGTGTCCAGACTTCAGTTACTATTATAATAGACTACAGTCAGTGTCCAGACTTATGTCCAGACATCTCTAGTTTTAAAATATCTCTGGTATTAAAATATTTCTAGTATTAAAATATCTCTGGTATTAAAATATCTCTAGTATAAAAATATATCTAGTATTAAAATATCTATTAAAATATCTCTAGTATTAAAATATATTTTAAAATATCTAGTATAAAAATATATATAGTATAAAAATATATATAGTATAAAATATCTATTAAAATATCTCTAGTATAAAAATCTCTAGTTTTAAAATATCTCTGGTATTAAAATATCTCTGGTATTAAAATATCTCTAGTATTAAAATATACATAGTATTAAAATATCTATTAAAATATCTCTAGTATTAAAATATATCTAGTATTAAAATATCTATTAAAATATCTCTAGTATTAAAATATATCTAGTATTAAAATATATGTAGTATAAAATATATCTAGTTTTAAAATATCTCTAGTATTAAAATATCTCTAGTTTTAAAATATATCTAGTATTAAAATATCCCTAGTATTAAAATATCTATTAAAATATCTCTAGTATAAAAATATATATAGTATAAAATATCTCTGGTATTAAAATATCTCTAGTATTAAAATATATCTAGTATTAAAATATCTCTAGTATTAAAATATGGCTTGTATTAAAATATATCTGGTATTAAAATATCTCTAGTATTAAAATATCTCTAGTATAAAAATATATATAGTATAAAATATCTCTAGTATTAAAATATCTCTAGTATTAAAATATATCTGGTATTAAAATATCTCTAGTATTAAAATATCTCTAGTATTAAAATATGGCTTGTATTAAAATATATCTGGTATTAAAATATCTCTAGTATTAAAATATATATAGTATAAAATATCTCTGGTATTAAAATATCTCTAGTATTAAAATATCTATTAAAATATCTCTAGTATTAAAATATATATAGTATAAAATATCTCTAGTATTAAAATATCTCTAGTATTAAAATATGGCTTGTATTAAAATATCTCTGGTATTAAAATATCTCTGGTATTAAAATATCTCTAGTATTAAAATATCTCTAGTATTAAAATATCTCTAGTATTAAAATATCTCTAGTATTAAAATATGGCTTGTATTAAAATATATCTGGTATTAAAATATCTCTAGTATTAAAATATATATAGTATAAAATATCTCTGGTATTAAAATATCTCTAGTATTAAAATATCTCTAGTATTAAAATATCTCTAGTATTAAAATATGGCTTGTATTAAAATATCTCTAGTATTAAAATATCTCTAGTATTAAAATATGGCTTGTATTAAAATATCTCTAGTATTAAAATATCTATAAAAATATCTCTAGTATTAAAATATCTCTAGTATTAAAATATCTCTGGTATTAAAATATCTCTAGTATAAAATATGTATTAAAATATCTCTAGTAAATACTTTACCTGGAACATCACAGTGAAGAAAACCACTATGATGGTTGTGGCCACGAAGTAGTCTTTAGCCGGGACCCGTTCTGCGTCCAGCAGCACCACCAAGGCAAACGCCACCGCCCCCCGCAGGCCACCGTACGACATCACCACCTGGTCGATCTTGTCCAATGGGACGAGGCGGAACCAGTTCAACACCCAGGTCTGCATGACCACACCTGAAAGAGATCAGAGACAAGAGAATCCAACAGCTACAGTATAATACTTATTCCCCCCACAGTATAAATGAAGTCGTGCCAATACATCCTCAGACTCATCATTGAGTACAGAGTCTTGATTATTGATAAAGGACGGCAGATATTCAGACACGTTTTGGAGTTAATTGAAGGAGTGATTATTTTATCATCTGTTTGGCATTAAAGGTTTTATAGAGAGGCCCGATCACTGATAAAACACGCTGGATCCTCAAGACTCTGTTCAGTATCTGTGTGTAAAGCAAGCACCCTGACGAAAGGCTCTTCAGACAAGCACCCTGATGAAAGGCTATCTCAGACAAGCACCCTGACGAAAGGCTATCTCAGACAAGCACCCTGATGAAAGGCTATCTCAGACAAGCACCCTGATGAAAGGCTCTCTCCAGACAAGCACCCTGACGAAAGGCTCTCTCCAGACAAGCACCCTGACGAAAGGCTCTCTCCAGACAAGCACCCTGACGAAAGGCTCTCTCCAGACAAGCACCCTGACGAAAGGCTCTCTCCAGACAAGCACCCTGACGAAAGGCTCTCTCCAGACAAGCACCCTGACGAAAGGCTCTCCCAGACAAGAATGTTGGTAAAATAAATCCACATAAAGGACAGAGAAGACTCCTCTCTTTGTGCTGCGTAGGTCCACTCTTACCCAGGGGGCTGCAATCCCTGATACATAGTAGTATAGTATTGAGATTCACCTTCAGCTACGTGTAGAGTAACAACGCTGGGTACTGAATCAATGTTTAGTAAGGCGGCACACCTACCCAGGGCCCTGAAGACGAAGATGAAGATGAGCGTACAGGAGATGAGTCCTGTGTCCCAGGCCCACTTAGATTTGTCCACGGCTGAGATGCCCAGGAAGATGAAGATGATGGTTTCGGCGATGCTGGCCAGGGTTTTCATCGTGTACTTCACCGTGGTACGAGATTTCTGGGATATGTTGGCCTCCACGTACTTGTTACAGCCGATACCACAGAACGTCATTCTGAAGGTGGAGAGAGAGAGAGACAGAGGACAGAAAACACTTCTTAAATGCAAAAAAATTAAGAAGTTCATAAGATAGTTCGTAAGTGCAATTCCTCAACAATATCTTAAGATTTTATGATTTTCTTACAAACTCCTCAAACATCTTCTTACGTGTCTTCTTAAGATGTTTGTTGCTAGGCAACCAATTTAGCTATCGAGCTAGCTAGCGATGGCAAAAAAATTATCAATACTTAATAAAATGATCAATACTTAAAATGATCAATACTGAAACTTTCAGATATAGTTTGAGAGTGAATTATGTACAATTGATTTTCATGAGCTGTTTTCTCTCACTGCCCAGAGTTTAAGACAATGGTTTAGCTATCTTGGAATTTAAAAATATTTACCACAAACTTTATTTTCAAGAATATAAATTTCTTAACTTTTTGCTTTAAGGAGAAACATAAGAAAACAGCGAAAGAGAATTTTCCAAGAACCTTTTTGAGGAATTGCAACTTTGCTGAACTTTCTTCTTAAGTCTATAGTTAAGAGAAAAACATGGCAGTTTAGAAGACATTCCTTCTAAAGAGGGTTTAGAGAACCTGAGCCCAGGGCCTTAACCAGGGTTTGAGTTTGAGTGAAGTCCGGAAGAGGACATTTTTGAAAATTGAAGCTCATTTACTGCATTTCTATACAATTTAAAATCTCTAAAATGCTATTTGGAGAACAGCAAAACAAGGCAAAATGACCCCAGCCATTATCACCTTGGCTGCTGTAGGTTCATTCACCTCAGTCCATCTACAAACACACAGCCTGTTAGCTGTACAATCTACCTACCTCAGTCCATCTACAAACACACAGCCTGTTAGCTATACAATCTACCCACCTCAGTCCATCTACAAACACACAGCCTGTTAGCTATACAATCTACCTACCTCAGTCCATCTACAAACACACAGCCTGTTAGCTATACAATCTACCTACCTCAGTCCATCTACAAACACACAGCCTGTTAGCTATACAATCTACCTACCTCAGTCCATCTACAAACACACAGCCTGTTAGCTATACAATCTACCTACCTCAGTCCATCTACAAACACACAGCCTGTTAGCTATACAATCTACCTACCTCAGTCCATCTACAAACACACAGCCTGTTAGCTATACAATCTACCTACCTCAGTCCATCTACAAACACACAGCCTGTTAGCTATACAATCTACCTACCTCAGTCCATCTACAAACACACAGCCTGTTAGCTATACAATCTACCTACCTCAGTCCATCTACAAACACACAGCCTGTTAGCTATACAACTGTAATGTTATGAAGGGGGGAGATATGAGACATGATTCACACTGACACGTAGAATCAGTGATGAAACAAAAACCTATTACATGTTTACAACTGCATTGTTTGCATGTTGGTTGTATTGTAATGTAGGTCTGTAGGGAAGATAGGTCCTGTTGAGATGTTCATATTGTAACATACAGTGGTTGTATTGTAATGTAGGTCTGTAGGGAAGATAGGTCCTGTTGAGATGTTCATATTGTAACATACAGTGGTTGTATTGTAATGTAGGTCTATAGGGAGGATAGGTCCTGTTGAGATGTTCATATTGTAACATACAGTGGTTGTATTGTAATGTAGGTCTATAGGGAGGATAGGTCCTGTTGAGATGTTAATATTGTAACATACAGTGGTTGTATTGTAATGTAGGTCTATAGGGAGGATAGGTCCTGTTGAGATGTTCAAATCAAATCAAATGTATTTATATAGCCCTTCGTACATCAGCTGATATCTCAAAGTGCTGTACAGAAACCCAGCCTAAAAACCCCCAAAGAGCAAGTAATGCAGGTGTAGAAGCACAGTGGCTAGGAAAAACTCCCTAGAAAGGCCAAAACCTAGGAAGAAACCTAGAGAGGAACCAGGCTATGTGGGGTGGCCAGTCCTCTTCTGGCTGTGCCGGGTGGAGATTATAACAGAACATGGCCAAGATGTTCATAAATGACCAGCATGGTTGAATAATAATAAGGCAGAACAGTTGAAACTGGAGCAGCAGCACAGTCAGGTGGACTGGGGACAGCAAGGAGTCATCATGTCAGGTAGTCCTGCGGCATGGTCCTATTGTAACATACAGTGGTTGTATTGTAATGTAGGTCTATAGGGAGGATAGGTCCTGTTGAGATGTTCATATTGTAACATACAATGATTGTATTGTATTGTAGGTCTATAGGGAAGATAGGTCCTGTGGAGATGTTCATATTGAAACATACAGTGGTTGTATTGTAATGTAGGTCTATAGGGAGGATAGGTCCTGTTGAGATGTTCATATTGTAACATACAGTGGTTGTATTGTAATGTAGGTCTATAGGGAGGATAGGTCCTGTGGAGATGTTCATATTGAAACATACAGTGGTTGTGTTTTAATGTTGGTCTATACACACACACATTTACATGTACCCGCTGACACAGGTGTGTGCCTTTCCAAATCATGTCCAATCAATTGAATTTACCACAGGTGGACTCCAATCAAGTTGTAGAAACATCTCAAGGATGATCAATAGAAACAGGATACACCTGAGCTCAATTTTCTTTTTTTTTCCCCTTCTTGCTATGTCATAATGGGTTATTGTGATGTCATTATGGGGTATTGTGATGTCATAATGGGTTATTGTGTGTAGATTACTGAGGAACATGTTTTATTTAATCCATTTTAGAATAAGGATGTAACGTAATAAAATGTGGAACATGTCGAGGGGTCTGAATACTTTCAGGAGGCACTGACACACACACACACACATAGACATAGACACAGACACACACGCACACGCACACAGACACACACACACACACACACACACACACAGACTAATGACAGCGGAATAAAAAATATGTTAGAACAATGAAGTGAGTTTAAATGCAACATATTTTTGAGTACAGACCATCACAGTTTCTGTGGTGATTTCTACAACACACACTAAAGATGTACTCACGACAAGATGGCGGACAGAGAGAAGAGCTCAGCGGTGAGGTAGGCCAGGTAGACCATGAGGAAGACCAATAGAGGCTCAATGATGCGGACCTTCTTGGTGAAACGTGTGATGAAGGCTAGGAGAGCAGCAAAGATCAGACCCACCATGGTCCCCCCAATACTGACGATGAGGAATGAGGCTGAGGAGGGAGAGGAGGGAGAGAAGGACGAAGATGGGGAGGAGGAGGAGGGGGAGGAGGAAGGGTGGAGGGAGACAGGGAGGAAGAGGAGAGGGGTGGAGGAAGATGGGGAGACAGGGAGGAAGAGGAGAAGGGATGAGGAAGATGGGGAGGTGGAGGAGGAAGGGTGGAGGGAGACAGGGAGGAAGAGGAGAGGGGTGGAGGAAGATGGGGAGACAGGGAGGAAGAGGAGAGGGGTGGAGGAAGATGGGGAGAAAGGGATGAAGAGGAGAAAGGAGGAGGAAGATGGGGAGGTGGAGGAGGAAGGGTGGAGGGAGACAGGGAGGAAGAGGGGGAGGAGGAGGAAGGGTGGAGGGGGAGAGAGGAAGGGTGGAGGGAGAGGGGAGGAGGAAGGGTGGAGAGAGAGGGGAGGAGGAAGAGAGGAGGCACAGGGGACGTGGGAGAGTCTTTAGGTTCAGAGACAGGACATCAGGAGAGGTCTCATAGTGGCTATGCAGAGCATAGTGTATGTGTAAATAGACTACAGCTAACACAGACTACAGCTAACACAGACTACAGCTAAACAGAGACTACAGCTAACACAGACTACAGCTAACACAGACTACAGCTAACACAGACTACAGCTAAACAGAGACTACAGCTAACACAGACTACAGCTAACACAGACTACAGCTAACACAGACTACAGCTAACACAGACTACAGCTAAACACAGACTAGAGCTAACACAGACTACAACTAACACAGACTACAGCTAACACAGACTACAGCTAACACAGACTACACTTAACACAGACTACACTTAACACAGACTACACTTAACACAGACTACACTTAACACAGACTACACTTAACACAGACTACACTTAACACAGACTACAGCTAAACACAGACTACAGCTAAACACAGACTAGAGCTAAACACAGACTAGAGCTAACACAGACTACAGCTAACACAGACTACAGCTAAACACAGACTAGAGCTAAACACAGACTAGAGCTAACACAGACTACAGCTAACACAGACTACAGCTAAACACCAGAACTCATCCTCACCCACTCCTTTGAAATAGTCAGCTGTCTGAACATTCTCAGGGCCCACCTCCACGAAGGACATGTACACCTTATACAACACCTGCAGAGGAGGAGACATGACATCATCAGGAGATTGTCTTTGTAACTCTCTCAATAACACAATGCATTCTCTATACAGGTGGGTGCTACTTATTGGTGGTGCACAGCATACTGCAGCACTGCAGGCCTGGGGCTGGTTATAACCCTGATCTACTATTAAAGGCCTGGGCTTGGTTATAACCCTGATCCACTATTAAAGGCTGGTTATAACCCTGATCCACTATTAAAGGCCTGGGGTTGGTTATAACCCTGATCCACTATTAAAGGCTGGTTATAACCCTGATCCACTATTAAAGGCCTGGGGCTGGTTATAACCCTGATCCAATATTAAAGGCCTGGGCTTGGTTATAACCCTGATCCACTATTAAAGGCTGGTTATAACCCTGATCCACTATTAAAGGCCTGGGGTTGATTATAACCCTGATCCACTATTAAAGGCTGGTTATAACCCTGATCCACTATTAAAGGCCTGGGGTTGATTATAACCCTGATCCACTATTAAAGGCTGGTTATAACCCTGATCCACTATTAAAGGCCTTGGGTTGATTATAACCCTGATCCACTATTAAAGGCTGGTTATAACCCTGATTCACTATTAAAGGCCTGGGGTTGGTTATAACCCTGATTCACTATTAAAGGCCTGGGGTTGGTTATAACCCTGATCCACTATTAAAGGCCTGGGGTTGGTTATAACCCTGATCCACTATTAAAGGCTGGTTATAACCCTGATCCACTATTAAAGGCCTGGGGTAAACAACGTGAATAGACTTTCTAATGTGTCTCACGGCCTACTACGACAGAAACCCAAGAGCAAAGCTGCTTACATTTCTCATCAAATAAGCCTGAGCTTGAGACCTGGGGGGAGGGAAACGGAGTACGGTTTACCAGACCTGGGGGGGGAGGGAAACGGAGTACGGTTTACCAGACCTGGGGGGGAGGGAAACGGAGTACGGTTTACCAGACCTGGGGGGGGAGGGAAACGGAGTACGGTTTACCAGACCTGGGGGGGAGGGAAACGGAGTACGGTTTACCAGACCTGGGGGGGGAGGGAAACGGAGTACGGTTTACCAGACCTGGGGGGGGAGGGAAACGGAGTACGGTTTACCAGACCTGGGGGGGAGGAAACGGAGTACGGTTTACCAGACCAGGGGGGGAGGGGGGAGGGAAACGGAGTACGGTTTACCAGACCAGGGGGGGAGGGGGGAGGGAAACGGAGTACGGTTTACCAGACCTGGGGGGGAGGAAACGGAGTACGGTTTACCAGACCTGGGGGGGAGGGAAACGGAGTACGGTTTACCAGACCTGGGGGAGGAGGGAAACGGAGTACGGTTTACCAGACCTGGGGGGGAGGGGGGAGGGAAACGGAGTACGGTTTACCAGACCTGGGGGGGAGGGAAACGGAGTACGGTTTACCAGACCTGGGGGGGAGGAAACGGAGTACGGTTTACCAGACCTGGGGGGAGGGAAACGGAGTACGGTTTACCAGACCTGGGGGGGAGGGAAACGGAGTACGGTTTACCAGACCTGGGGGAGGAGGGAAACGGAGTACGGTTTACCAGACCTGGGGGGGAGGGGGGAGGGAAACGGAGTACGGTTTACCAGACCTGGGGGGGAGGAAACGGAGTACGGTTTACCAGACCTGGGGGGGAGGAAACGGAGTACGGTTTACCAGACCTGGGGAGGGGGGGGGGGGTGGAGTATGGTTTACCAGACCTGGGGGGAGGAAACGGAGTACGGTTTACCAGACCTGGGGGGAGGGAAACGGAGTACGGTTTACCAGACCTGGGGGGGAGGGAAACGGAGTACGGTTTACCAGACCTTGGGGGGAGGGAAACAGAGTACGGTTTACCAGACCTGGGGGGAGGGAAACGGAGTACGGTTTACCAGACCTGGGGGGGAGGGAAACGGAGTACGGTTTACCAGACCTGGGGGGGGAGGGAAACGGAGTACGGTTTACCAGACCTTGGGGGGAGGGAAACAGAGTACGGTTTACCAGACCTGGGGGGAGGGAAACGGAGTACGGTTTACCAGACCTTGGGGGGAGGGAACGGAGTACGGTTTACCAGACCTGGGGGGGGAGGGAAACGGAGTACGGTTTACCAGACCTTGGGGGGAGGGAAACAGAGTACGGTTTACCAGACCTTGGGGGGAGGGAACGGAGTACGGTTTACCAGACCTTGGGGGGAGGGAAACAGAGTACGGTTTACCAGACCTGGGGGGGGGGGCGGAGTATGGTTTACCAGACCTGGGGGGGGGCGGAGTATGGTTTACCAGACCCGGGGGGGGGTTCTATATAGTGTCGGTGTTGTATATAGTGTTGGTGTTCTATATAGTGTTGGTGTTGTATATAGTGTTGGTGTTCTATATAGTGTTGGTGTTCTATATAGTGTTGGTGTTCTATATAGTGTTGGTGTTCTATATAGTGTTGGTGTTCTATATAGTGTTGGTGTTCTATATAGTGTTGGTGTTGGTGTTCTATATAGTGTTGGTGTTCTATATAGTGTCGGTGTTCTATATAGTGTTGGTGTTCTATATAGTGTTGGTGTTCTATATAGTGTTGGTGTTCTATATAGTGTTGGTGTTCTATATAGTGTTGGTGTTGGTGTTCTATATAGTGTTGGTGTTCTATATAGTGTTGGTGTTGGTGTTCTATATAGTGTTGGTGTTCTATATAGTGTTGGTGTTCTATATAGTTTTGGTGTTCTATATAGTGTTGGTGTTCTATATAGTGTTGGTGTTCTATATAGTGTTGGTGTTCTATATAGTGTTGGTGTTCTATATAGTGTTGATGTTCTATATAGTGTTGGTGTTCTATATAGTGTGGGTGTTCTATATAGTGTTGGTGTTGTATATAGTGTTGGTGTTCTATATAGCGTCGGTGTTCTATATAGTGTTGGTGTTCTATATAGTGTTGGTGTTCTATATAGTGTTGGTGTTCTATATAGTGTTGGTGTTCTATATAGTGTTGGTGTTCTATATAGTGTTGGTGTTCTATATAGTGTTGGTGTTCTATATAGTGTTGGTGTTCTATATAGTGTAGGTGTTCTATATAGTGTTGGTGTTGGTGTTCTATATAGTGTTGGTGTTCTATATAGTGTTGGTGTTCTATATAGTGTAGGTGTTCTATATAGTGTTGGTGTTGGTGTTCTATATAGTGTTGGTGTTCTATATAGTGTAGGTGTTCTATATAGTGTTGGTGTTGGTGTTCTATATAGTGTTGGTGTTCTATATAGTGTCGGTGTTCTATATAGCGTTGGTGTTCTATATAGTGTTGGTGTTCTATATAGTGTCGGTGTTGTATATAGTGTTGGTGTTCTATATAGTGTTGGTGTTGGTGTTCTATATAGTGTTGGTGTTCTATATAGTGTTGGTGTTGGTGTTCTATATAGTGTTGGTGTTCTATATAGTGTTGGTGTTGGTGTTCTATATAGTGTTGGTGTTCTATATAGTGTTGGTGTTGGTGTTCTATATAGTGTTGGTGTTGGTGTTCTATATAGTGTTGGTGTTCTATATAGTGTTGGTGTTCTATATAGTGTTGGTGTTGGTGTTCTATATAGTGTTGGTGTTCTATATAGTGTTGGTGTTCTATATAGTGTTGGTGTTCTATATAGTGTTGGTGTTCTAGATGGTGTTGGTGTTCTAGATGGTGTTGGTGTTCTATATAGTGTTGGTGTTCTATATAGTGTTGGTGTTCTATATAGTGTTGGTGTTCTATATAGTGTTGGTGTTCTATATAGTGTTGGTGTTCTATATAGTGTTGGTGTTCTATATAGTGTTGGTGTTCTATATAGTGTTGGTGTTCTATATAGTGTTGGTGTTCTATATAGTGTTGGTGTTCTATATAGTGTTGGTGTTCTATATAGTGTCGGTGTCGGTGTTCTATATAGTGTTGGTGTTCTATATAGTGTCGGTGTTCTATATAGTGTTGGTGTTCTATATAGTGTTGGTGTTCTATATAGTGTTGGTGTTCTATATAGTGTCGGTGTCGGTGTTCTATATAGTGTCGGTGTTCTATATAGTGTTGGTGTTCTATATAGTGTTGGTGTTCTATATAGTGTTGGTGTTCTATATAGTGTTGGTGTTCTATATAGTGTCGGTGTCGGTGTTCTATATAGTGTTGGTGTTCTATATAGTGTTGGTGTTCTATATAGTGTTGGTGTTGTATATAGTGTTGGTGTTCTATATAGTGTTGGTGTTCTATATAGTGTTGGTGTTCTATATAGTGTTGGTGTTCTATATAGTGTCGGTGTTCTATATAGTGTTGGTGTTCTATACAGTGTTGGTGTTCTATATAGTGTTGGTGTTCTATATAGTGTTGGTGTTCTATATAGTGTTGGTGTTCTATATAGTGTCGGTGTTCTATATAGTGTTGGTGTTCTATATAGTGTCGGTGTCGGTGTTCTATATAGTGTTGGTGTTCTATATAGTGTTGGTGTTCTATATAGTGTTGGTGTTCTATATAGTGTTGGTGTTCTATATAGCGTTGGTGTTCTATATAGTGTTGGTGTTCTATATAGTGTTGGTGTTCTATATAGTGTTGGTGTTCTATATAGTGTCGGTGTTCTATATAGTGTTGGTGTTGTATATAGTGTTGGTGTTCTATATAGTGTTGGTGTTCTATATAGTGTTGGTGTTCTATATAGTGTCGGTGTCGGTGTTCTATATAGTGTTGGTGTTCTATATAGTGTTGGTGTTCTATATAGTGTTGGTGTTCTATATAGTGTCGGTGTTGGTGTTCTATATAGTGTTGGTGTTCTATATAGTGTTGGTGTTCTATATAGTGTCGGTGTTGGTGTTCTATATAGTGTCGGTGTTCTATATAGTGTTGGTGTTCTATATAGTGTCGGTGTTGTATATAGTGTTGGTGTTCTATATAGTGTTGGTGTTCTATATAGTGTTGGTGTTCTATATAGTGTTGGTGTTCTATATAGTGTTGGTGTTCTATATAGTGTTGGTGTTCTATATAGTGTTGGTGTTCTATATAGTGTTGGTGTTCTATATAGTGTTGGTGTTCTATATAGTGTTGGTGTTCTATATAGTGTCGGTGTTCTATATAGTGTTGGTGTTGTATATAGTGTTGGTGTTGTATATAGTGTTGGTGTTCTATATAGTGTTGGTGTTGGTGTTCTATATAGTGTTGGTGTTGTATATAGTGTTGGTGTTGTATATAGTGTTGGTGTTCTATATAGTGTTGGTGTTGGTGTTCTATATAGTGTTGGTGTTCTATATAGTGTTGGTGTTCTATATAGTGTTGGTGTTCTATATAGTGTCGGTGTCGGTGTTCTATATAGTGTTGGTGTTCTATATAGTGTCGGTGTCGGTGTTCTATATAGTGTTGGTGTTCTATATAGTGTTGGTGTTCTATATAGTGTTGGTGTTCTATATAGTGTCGGTGTCGGTGTTCTATATAGTGTTGGTGTTCTATATAGTGTTGGTGTTCTATATAGTGTTGGTGTTCTATATAGTGTTGGTGTTCTATATAGTGTTGGTGTTCTATATAGTGTTGGTGTTCTATATAGTGTTGGTGTTCTATATAGTGTTGGTGTTCTATATAGTGTTGGTGTTCTATATAGTGTTGGTGTTCTATATAGTGTTGGTGTTCTATATAGTGTTGGTGTTGGTGTTCTATATAGTGTTGGTGTTCTATATAGTGTTGGTGTTCTATATAGTGTCGGTGTCGGTGTTCTATATAGTGTTGGTGTTCTATATAGTGTTGGTGTTCTATATAGTGTTGGTGTTCTATATAGTGTCGGTGTTGTATATAGTGTTGGTGTTCTATATAGTGTTGGTGTTCTATCTAGTGTTGGTGTTCTATATAGTGTTGGTGTTCTATATAGTGTTGGTGTTCTATATAGTGTTGGTGTTCTATATAGTGTTGGTGTTCTATATAGTGTTGGTGTTCTATATAGTGTCGGTGTCGGTGTTCTATATAGTGTTGGTGTTCTATATAGTGTTGGTGTTCTATATAGTGTTGGTGTTCTATATAGTGTTGGTGTTCTATATAGTGTCGGTGTTCTATATAGTGTTGGTGTTCTATATAGTGTAGGTGTTCTATATAGTGTCGGTGTTGGTGTTCTATATAGTGTTGGTGTTGGTGTTCTATATAGTGTTGGTGTTCTATATAGTGTTGGTGTTCTATATAGTGTTGGTGTTGGTGTTCTATATAGTGTTGGTGTTCTATATAGTGTTGGTGTTGGTGTTCTATATAGTGTTGGTGTTCTATATAGTGTTGGTGTTCTATATAGTGTTGGTGTTGGTGTTCTATATAGTGTTGGTGTTCTATATAGTGTTGGTGTTCTATATAGTGTTGGTGTTGGTGTTCTATATAGTGTTGGTGTTCTATATAGTGTTGGTGTTGGTGTTCTATATAGTGTTGGTGTTCTATATAGTGTTGGTGTTCTATATAGTGTTGGTGTTGGTGTTCTATATAGTGTTGGTGTTCTATATAGTGTCGGTGTCGGTGTTCTATATAGTGTTGGTGTTCTATATAGTGTTGGTGTTCTATATAGTGTTGGTGTTCTATATAGTGTTAGTGTTGGTGTTCTATATAGTGTCGGTGTTCTATATAGTGTTGGTGTTCTATATAGTGTTGGTGTTCTATATAGTGTCGGTGTTCTATATAGTGTTGGTGTTCTATATAGTGTAGGTGTTCTATATAGTGTTGGTGTTGGTGTTCTATATAGTGTTGGTGTTCTATATAGTGTTAGTGTTGGTGTTCTATATAGTGTCGGTGTTCTATATAGTGTTGGTGTTCTATATAGTGTTGGTGTTCTATATAGTGTTGGTGTTCTATATAGTGTAGGTGTTCTATATAGTGTTGGTGTTGGTGTTCTATATAGTGTTGGTGTTCTATATAGTGTTAGTGTTGGTGTTCTATATAGTGTCGGTGTTCTATATAGTGTTGGTGTTCTATATAGTGTTGGTGTTCTATATAGTGTCGGTGTTCTATATAGTGTTGGTGTTCTATATAGTGTTGGTGTTGTATATAGTGTTGGTGTTCTATATAGTGTTGGTGTTCTATATAGTGTTGGTGTTGGTGTTCTATATAGTGTTGGTGTTGGTGTTCTATATAGTGTTGGTGTTCTATATAGTGTTGGTGTTCTATATAGTGTCGGTGTTGGTGTTCTATATAGTGTTGGTGTTGGTGTTCTATATAGTGTTGGTGTTCTATATAGTGTTGGTGTTCTATATAGTGTTGGTGTTCTATATAGTGTTGGTGTTCTATATAGTGTTGGTGTTGGTGTTCTATATAGTGTTGGTGTTCTATATAGTGTTGGTGTTCTATATAGTGTTGGTGTTCTATATAGTGTTGGTGTTCTATATAGTGTTGGTGTTCTATATAGTGTTGGTGTTCTATATAGTGTTGGTGTTGGTGTTCTATATAGTGTTGGTGTTCTATATAGTGTTGGTGTTCTATATAGTGTTGGTGTTGGTGTTCTATATAGTGTTGGTGTTCTATATAGTGTTGGTGTTCTATATAGTGTTGGTGTTGGTGTTCTATATAGTGTTGGTGTTCTATATAGTGTTGGTGTTGGTGTTCTATATAGTGTTGGTGTTCTATATAGTGTTGGTGTTCTATATAGTGTTGGTGTTGGTGTTCTATATAGTGTTGGTGTTCTATATAGTGTCGGTGTCGGTGTTCTATATAGTGTTGGTGTTCTATATAGTGTTGGTGTTCTATATAGTGTTGGTGTTCTATATAGTGTTAGTGTTGGTGTTCTATATAGTGTCGGTGTTCTATATAGTGTTGGTGTTCTATATAGTGTTGGTGTTCTATATAGTGTCGGTGTTCTATATAGTGTTGGTGTTCTATATAGTGTAGGTGTTCTATATAGTGTTGGTGTTGGTGTTCTATATAGTGTTGGTGTTCTATATAGTGTTAGTGTTGGTGTTCTATATAGTGTCGGTGTTCTATATAGTGTTGGTGTTCTATATAGTGTTGGTGTTCTATATAGTGTTGGTGTTCTATATAGTGTAGGTGTTCTATATAGTGTTGGTGTTGGTGTTCTATATAGTGTTGGTGTTCTATATAGTGTTAGTGTTGGTGTTCTATATAGTGTCGGTGTTCTATATAGTGTTGGTGTTCTATATAGTGTTGGTGTTCTATATAGTGTCGGTGTTCTATATAGTGTTGGTGTTCTATATAGTGTTGGTGTTGTATATAGTGTTGGTGTTCTATATAGTGTTGGTGTTCTATATAGTGTTGGTGTTGGTGTTCTATATAGTGTTGGTGTTGGTGTTCTATATAGTGTTGGTGTTCTATATAGTGTTGGTGTTCTATATAGTGTCGGTGTTGGTGTTCTATATAGTGTTGGTGTTGGTGTTCTATATAGTGTTGGTGTTCTATATAGTGTTGGTGTTCTATATAGTGTTGGTGTTGGTGTTCTATATAGTGTTGGTGTTCTATATAGTGTTGGTGTTCTATATAGGGGGGGGGGGGGGGGGAGTACGGTTAACCAGATAGTGTTTGCTTCAGGATTTGCGTGCCAGGTGGACATGGTAGTGAACATTTCAGACTTTTCCATCGGTTCAATCGCAACAGACCAGCTCAATCAAGCACAGATAGTATTTCGTATTGCTGACCAGGACAATACTAGTCTTGTTGTTATCGCTGTGCAGCATCGATGCTGACCGGGACAATACTAGTCTTGTTGTTATTGCTCTGCAGCATCGATGCTGACCGGGACAATACTAGTCTTGTTGTTATTGCTCTGCAGCATCGATGCTGACCGGGACAATACTAGTCTTAGTGTAGTGTTATATAGTGTTGGTGATCTATATAGTGTTGGTGTTCTATATAGTGTTGGTGTTCTAGATGGTGTTGGTGTTCTATGTAGTGTTGGTGTTCTATATAGTGTTGGTGTTCTATATAGTGTTGGTGTTCTATATAGTGTAGGTGTTCTATATAGTGTTGGTGTTCTATATAGTGTTGGTGTTCTATATAGTGTTGGTGTTCTATATAGTGTTGGTGTTCTATATAGTGTTGGTGTTCTATATAGTGTTGGTGTTCTATATAGTGTTGGTGTTCTATATAGTGTTGGTGTTCTATATAGTGTAGGTGTTGGTGTTCTATATAGTGTTGGTGTTCTATATAGTGTTGGTGTTCTATATAGTGTTGGTGTTCTATATAGTGTTGGTGTTCTATATAGTGTTGGTGTTCTATATAGTGTAGGTGTTCTATATAGTGTTGGTGTTGTATATAGTGTTGGTGTTCTATATAGTGGTGGTGTTCTATATAGTGTTGGTGTTCTATATAGTGTCGGTGTTCTATATAGTGTTGGTGTTGGTGTTCTATATAGTGTTGGTGTTCTATATAGTGTTGGTGTTCTATATAGTGTTGGTGTTCTATATAGTGTCGGTGTCGGTGTTCTATATAGTGTTGGTGTTCTATATAGTGTTGGTGTTCTATATAGTGTTGGTGTTCTATATAGTGTTGGTGTTGGTGTTCTATATAGTGTTGGTGTTCTATATAGTGTTGGTGTTGGTGTTCTATATAGTGTAGGTGTTGGTGTTCTATATAGTGTTGGTGTTCTATATAGTGTTGGTGTTCTATATAGTGTTGGTGTTCTATATAGTGTTGGTGTTCTATATAGCGTTGGTGTTCTATATAGTGTAGGTGTTCTATATAGTGGTGGTGTTCTATATAGCGTTGTGAGGTGTTTTAATAAGGGCTGCTGGGCGTGATCGTGAGAGGGTAATCGTGATCGCTCTCTAAATCCTGGGTACTTCACCAAATTTAAGGTCACAGGTCATATAAACAAAAGGAGCTTGTTGTGGCGGGTTTAGTGGGTTGGCTAGGGACAAACAGAGAGGGGGGGGACAAACAGAGAGGGGGGGGGGGAGAGAGAAGAGAGGGGGAGAGAGAAGAGAGGGGGGACAGAGAGAGAGAGAGAGAAGAGAGGGGGGACAGAGAGAGAAGAGAGGGGGGACAGAGAGAGAGAGAGAGAAGAGAGGGGGGACAGAGAGAGAGAGAGAGAAGAGAGGGGGGACAGAGAGAGAGAGAAGAGAGGGGGGACAGAGAGAGAGAGAGAAGAGAGGGGGGACAGAGAGAGAGAGAGAGAGAGAAGAGAGGGGGGACAGAGAGAGAGAGAGAGAAGAGAGAGACAGAGAGAGAGAGAGAGTGAGAAAGAGAGAACAAGAGAGAGAGAAAGAGAGAGATAAAGAGAGAGAGAGTGCGAAAGAGAGAGAGAGTGCGAAAGAGAGAGAGAGAGAAGAGAGGGGGGACAGAGAGAGAGAGAGAGAGAGAAGAGAGGGGGGACAGAGAGAGAGAGAGAAGAGAGGGGACACAGAGAGAGAGAGAGAGAGAAGAGAGGGGGAGAGAGAAGAGAGGGGGGACAGAGAGAGAGAGAGAAGAGAGGGGGGACAGAGAGAGAGAGAGAGAAGAGAGGGGGGGCAGAGAGAGAGAGAGAGAGAGAGACAGAGACAGAGAGAGAGAGAGAGAGAGAGACAGAGAGAGAGAGAGAGAGAGCGAGAGAGAGAGAGAGAGTGAGAAAGAGAGAACGAGAGAGAGAAAGAGAGAGATAAAGAGAGAGAGAGTGCGAAAGAGAGAGAGAGTGCGAAAGAGAGAGAGAGAGAGAGAGAGACAGAGACAGACAGAGAGACCGACAGAGAGAGAGAGACAGACTCTGTCTTATCCATGTTCATTTATAAGATTTATCAGCCAGTCAGCCTTGGTCTTGTTCATTTATAAGATTTATCACCCAGTCTGAACATCTCAACAGAGCCTGAACACAGCTTTTGTGTGTGTGTGTGTGTGTGTGTGTGTGTGTGTAGAGATGTGATGGCGAGGCTACAATAGGCCAGATCAGCCCCCCTCCCCTCCCCTTCAGAGATCCAGGTGTGCAATGGGTTGTGCCCCAAATGGCACCCTATTCCCTATATAGTGGTACTACTATAGACCAGAGCCCTATTCCCTATATAGTGGTACTACTATAGGCCAGAGCACTATTCCCTATGTAGTGGTACTACTATAGACCAGGGCCCTATTCCCTATATAGTGGTACTACTATAGACCAGAGCCCTATTCCCTATATAGTGGTACTACTATAGACCAGAGCCCTATTCCCTATATAGTGCCCTACGATATACCAGAGGAATAGGGTGCCATGTTGGGATGCAGATTGAGACTAGTGAAACTGGTGAACCCCCCCCCCACTGACCTTCAACGCGTCCCTGTCTCTATGGTTACCTGTCTGTAAAACCCTCCTTTCCCAGCGCAGGGGGAGGAATCAACCAGTATGTCAGTTTGTCTGTTGCTTTGGGGCTTCATTGTTTGAACGTGAGCCAGCGTGAGTGTGTGTGACTCACCACGGTGTTGTTCTATAGAGTGTGTGTGACTCACCACGGTGTTGTTCTATAGAGTGTGTGTGACTCACCACGGTGTTGTTCTATAGAGTGGTGTTGTTCTATATAGTGTGTGTGACTCACCACGGTGTTGTTCTATATAGTGTGTGTGACTCACCACGGTGTTGTTCTATATAGTGTGTGTGACTCACCACAGTGTTGTTCTATAGAGTGTGTGTGACTCACCACGGTGTTGTTCTATATAGTGTGTGTGACTCACCACGGTGTTGTTCTATATAGTGTGTGTGACTCACCACAGTGTTGTTCTATAGAGTGTGTGTGACTCACCACGGTGTTGTTCTATATAGTGTGTGTGACTCACCACGGTGTTGTTCTATATAGTGTGTGTGACTCACCACAGTGTTGTTCTATAGAGTGTGTGTGACTCACCACGGTGTTGTTCTATATAGTGTGTGTGACTCACCACGGTGTTGTTCTATATAGTGTGTGTGACTCACCACAGTGTTGTCCTATATAGTGTGTGTGACTCACCACGGTGTTGTTCTATATAGTGTGTGTGACTCACCACGGTGTTGTTCTATAGAGTGTGTGTGACTCACCACGGTGTTGTTCTATATAGTGTGTGTGACTCACCACGGTGTTGTTCTATATAGTGTGTGTGACTCACCACGGTGTTGTTCTATAGAGTGGTGTTGTTCTATAGAGTGTGTGTGACTCACCACGGTGTTGTTCTATAGAGTGTGTGTGACTCACCACGGTGTTGTTCTATATAGTGTGTGTGACTCACCACAGTGTTGTCCTATATAGTGTGTGTGACTCACCACAGTGTTGTCCTATATAGTGTGTGTGACTCACCACGGTGTTGTTCTATGTAGTGTTGGTGTTCTATACAGTTAGTAAGGTGTGTGTGAGTCACCACGGTGTTGTTCTATATAGTGTTGGTGTTCTATACAGTTAGTAAGGTGTGTGTGAGTCACCACGGTGTTAATCTATATAGTGTGTGTGACTCACCACGGTGTTGTTCTATAGAGTGTGTGTGAGTTACCACGGTGTTTTTCTATAGAGTGGTGTTGTTCTATATAGTGTGTGTGACTCACCACGGTGTTGTTCTATATAGTGTGTGTGACTCACCACGGTGTTGTTCTATATAGTGTGTGTGACTCACCACGGTGTTGTTCTATATAGTGTGTGTGACTCACCACGGTGTTGTTCTATATAGTGTTGGTGTTCTATACAGTTAGTAAGGTGTGTGTGACTCACCACGGTGTTGTTCTATAGAGTGTTGGTGTTCTATACAGTTAGTAAGGTGTGTGTGAGTCACCACGGTGTTGTCCTATATAGTGTTGGTGTTCTATACAGTTAGTAAGGTGTGTGTGACTCACCACGGTGTTGTCCTATATAGTGTTGGTGTTCTATACAGTTAGTAAGGTGTGTGTGAGTCACCACGGTGTTAATCTATATAGTGTGTGTGACTCACCACGGTGTTGTTCTATAGAGTGTGTGTGAGTTACATCCGAGTTACAGCTGACTCACCACGGTGTTGTTCTATATAGTGTGTGTGACTCACCACGGTGTTGTTCTATAGAGTGTGTGTGACTCACCACGGTGTTGTTCTATAGAGTGTGTGTGACTCACCACGGTGTCGTTCTATATAGTGTGTGTGACTCACCACAGTTTTGTTCTATATAGTGTGTGTGACTCACCACGGTGTTGTTCTATAGAGTGTGTGTGACTCACCACGGTGTTGTTCTATAGAGTGTGTGTGACTCACCACGGTGTTGTTCTATAGAGTGTGTGTGACTCACCACGGTGTTGTTCTATAGAGTGTGTGTGACTCACCACAGTTTTGTTCTATATAGTGTGTGTGACTCACCACGGTGTTGTTCTATAGAGTGTGTGTGACTCACCACGGTGTTGTTCTATATAGTGTGTGTGACTCACCACGGTGTTGTCCTATATAGTGTGTGTGACTCACCACGGTGTTGTTCTATGTAGTGTTGGTGTTCTATACAGTTAGTAAGGTGTGTGTGAGTTACATCCGAGTTACAGCTGACTCACCACGGTGACGGCGTCGTTGAGCAGGGACTCTCCGAAGACGATGATGAAGAGAGTCTCGTTGACGTGGACCTCCTCGAACACGGCCAGCACCGCCACTGGGTCCACCGCAGAGATCAACGCCCCAAACAACAGGAACTCCATCAGACCTGCCTGAACCTTCTGGTCTGAACACACAGAGACACATCAGACCTGCCTGAACCTTCTGGTCTGAACAGAGACACATCAGACCTGCCTGAACCTTCTGGTCTGAACAGAGAGACATATAAAACCTGCCTGAACCTTCTGGTCTGAACAGAGAGACACATCAGACCTGCCTGAACCTTCTGGTCTGAACAGAGACACATCAGACCTGCCTGAACCTTCTGGTCTGAACAGAGACACATCAGACCTGCCTGAACCTTCTGGTCTGAACACACAGAGACACATCAGACCTGAACAGAGAGACACATAAGACCTGCCTGAACCTTCTGGTCTGAACACACAGAGACACATCAGACCTGCCGGAACCTTCTGGTCTGAACACACAGAGACACATCAGACCTGCCTGAACCTTCTGGTCTGAACAGAGAGACACATCAGACCTGCCTGAACCTTCTGGTCTGAACAGAGAGACACATCAGACCTGCCTGAACCTTCTGGTCTGAACAGAGAGACACATCAGACCTGCCTGAACCTTCTGGTCTGAACAGAGAGACACATCAGACCTGCCTGAACCTTCTGGTCTGAACAGAGAGACACATCAGATCTGCCTGAACCTTCTGGTCTGAACAGAGAGACACATCAGACCTGCCTGAACCTTCTGGTCTGAACAGAGAGACACATCAGACCTGCCTGAACCTTCTGGTCTGAACAGAGAGACACATCAGACCTGCCTGAACCTTCTGGTCTGAACAGAGAGACACATCAGACCTGCCTGAACCTTCTGGTCTGAACAGAGAGACACATCAGACCTGCCTGAACCTTCTGGTCTGAACAGAGACACATCAGACCTGCCTGAACCTTCGGGTCTGAACAGAAACACGTCAGACCTGCCTGAACCTTCTGGTCGGAACAGAGACACATCAGACCTGCCTGAACCTTCTGGTCTGAACAGAGAGACACATCAGACCTGCCTGAACCTTCTGGTCTGAACACACAGAGACACATTTTACATACAGCCTATTGGCTACTGTCTAAACTGTCAGGATACAGCCAATTGGCTACTGTCTAAAACTGTCAGGGTACAGCCTATTGGCTACTGTCTAAAACTGTCAGGGTACAGCCTATTGGCTACTGTCTAAAACTGTCAGGGTACAGCCTATTGGCTACTGTCTAAACTGTAAGGGTACAGCCTATTGGCTACTGTCTAAACTGTCAGGATACAGTCTATTGGCTACTGTCTAAACTGTCAGGGTACAGCCTATTGGCTACTGTCTAAACTGTCAGGGTACAGCCTATTGGTTACTGTCTAAACTGTAAGGGTACAGCCTATTGGCCCCCCAGCGGCTATTGGCCCCCCAGCGGCTTGACTCACCTCGGACCCCCGGCGGCTTGACTCACCTCTGACCCCCAGCGGCTTGACTCAACTCTGACACCCAGCAGTTCGACTCCCCTCTGACCCCCCAGCGGCTTGACTCCCCTCTGACCCCCCCAGCAGCTTGACTCACTTCTGACCCCCCAGCGGCTTGACTCACCTCTGACCCCCAGCGGCTTGACTCACCTCTGACCCCCCTGCGGCTTGACTCACCTCTGACCCCCCAGCGGCTTGACTCACCTATGATCCCAAGCAGTTTGACTCACCTATGACCCCCAGCAGCTTGACTCACCTCTGACCCCCCAGCAGCTTGACTCACCTCTGACCCCCAGCAGCTTGACTCACCTCTGACCCCCAGCAGCTTGACTCACCTATGACCCCCAGCGGCTTGACTCACCTCTGACCCCCCCAGCAGCTTGACTCACCTATGATCCCCAGCAGGTTGACTCACCTCTGACCCCCCCAGCAGCTTGACTCACCTCTGACCCCCCAGCAGCTTGACTCACCTCTGACCCCCCAGCAGCTTGACTCACCTCTGACCCCCCAGCATCTTGACTCACCTCTGACCCCCCAGCGGCTTGACTCACCTCTGAACCCCCAGCGGCTTGACTCACCTCTGACCCCCAGCGGCTTGACTCACCTCTGACCCCCCCAGCGTCTTGACCCCCCTCTGACCCCCAGCGGCTTGACTCACCTCTGACCCCCCCAGCAGCTTGACTCACCTCTGACCTCCCCAGCGTCTTGACTCACTCCTGACCCCCCAGCAGCTTGACTCACCTCTGATCCCCCAGCAGCTTGACTCACCTCTGACCCACCAGCAGCTTGACTCACTTCTGACCCCCCAGCAGCTTGACTCACCTCTGACCCCCCAGCGGCTTGACTCACCTCTGACCCACCAGCAGCTTGACTCACTTCTGACCCCCCCAGCAGCTTGACTCACCTCTGACCCCCCAGCGGCTTGACTCAACTCTGACCCCCAGCGGCTTGACTCACCTCTGACCCCCTGCGGCTTGACTCACCTCTGATCCCCCTGCGGCTTGACTCACCTCTGACCCCCCAGCGGCTTGACTCACCTCTGAACCCCCAGTGGCTTGACTCATCTCTGACCCCCGGGGGCTTGACTCACCTCTGACCCCACAGCGGCTTGACTCACCTCTGACCCCCCAGCGGCTTGACTCACCTCTGACCCCCCGCAGCTTGACTCACCTCTGACCCCCCCAGCGGCTTGACTCACCTATGATCCCCATCAGTTTGACCCCGTAGAGGCAGAAGCCTGTACAGAAGGCATTCCAGAGAGTTCCCACCACAGCATACAGTAAGATGGCTCCCAGATTGTCAAAGAAGAGCCTCGCGGGCATGAAATACCCGGCGTCACCTAAATTAAAGCAGAACATGATCTGTCATTTGCACAGGATACAGAGTACAATGTTAACTGTTAACTTGTGAGGAATCGAGGGAGATGCAGTTGAGATTTCCCCCCCAGAGAGAAGGCACCTACCTACGATGGTGGGCAGGAGGAAGAGGAAGAAGAGGCCAGGCTCTAGCTGGTACAGCTGTTTCTTACTGGTCAGCAGTACGATGCCACCCAGTACCAGGCCCAGTAAGATCAACATACAGCTCTCTGGGACCACAGTGGTGAACCGCTGGGAGAAGTGGAACACTGGAGAGGAGAGAGGAGAGGAGAGGAGGAGAGAGAGGAGAGGGGAGAGGAGATAGGAGAGGAGGAGAGGAGAGGAGAGGAGAGAGGATAGGAGAGGAGAGGAGAGGGGAGGGGAGGAGAGAGGATAGGAGAGGAGGAGAGGATAGAGGAGGGGAGGGGAGGGGAGGGGAGGGGAGGGGAGGGGAGAGGACATATGACAGTAGAAGAAAGGAGAGAGGAGAGAGGAGAGGAACACAGACACATTTAAACATAGCTATCATATAGGTAACACACATCAGATAGTACCAGGCCCAGCAGAATCACATCAGATAGTACCAGGCCCAGCAGAATCACATCAGATGGTACCAGGCCCAGCAGAATCACATCAGATAGTACCAGGCCCAGCAGAATCACATCAGATGGTACCAGGCCCAGCAGAATCACATCAGATAGTACCAGGCCCAGCAGAATCACATCAGATAGTACCAGGCCCAGCAGAATCACATCAGATGGTACCAGGCCCAGCAGAATCACATCAGATAGTACCAGGCCCAGCAGAATCACATCAGATGGTACCAGGCCCAGCAGAATCACATCAGATAGTACCAGGCCCAGCAGAATCACATCAGATAGTACCAGGCCCAGCAGAATCACATCAGATAGTACCAGGCCCAGCAGAATCACATCAGATGGTACCAGGCCCAGCAGAATCACATGAGATGGTACCAGGCCCAGCAGAATCACATCAGATAGTACCAGGCCCAGCAGAATCACATCAGATAGTACCAGGCCCAGCAGAATCACATCAGATAGTACCAGGCCCAGCAGAATCACATCAGATAGTACCAGGCCCAGCAGAATCACATCAGATAGTACCAGGCCCAGCAGAATCACATCAGATGGTACCAGGCCCAGCAGAATCACATCAGATGGTACCAGGCCCAGCAGAATCACATCAGATGGTACCAGGCCCAGCAGAATCACATCAGATGGTACCAGGCCCAGCAGAATCACATCAGATAGTACCAGGCCCAGCAGAATCACATCAGATGGTACCAGGCCCAGTAGAATCACATCAGATAGTACCAGGCCCAGCAGAATCACATCAGATGGTACCAGGCCCAGCAGAATCACATCAGATGGTACCAGGCCCAGCAGAATCACATCAGATGGTACCAGGCCCAGCAGAATCACATCAGATGGTACCAGGCCCAGCAGAATCACATCAGATGGTACCAGGCTCTCAAGGATGATCAATGGAAATAGGATGCACCATATTTATGGAAATAAGGTATTTCAGATTTTTATTTTTAATACATTTGCAAATATTTCCAAAAACCTGTTTTCGTTTTGTCATTATGGGTTATTGTGATGTCATTATGGGTTATTGTGATGTCATTATGGGTTATTGTGATGTCATTATGGGTTATTGTGATGTCATTATGGGTTATTGTGATGTCATTATTGGGTATTGTGATGTCATTATGAGTTATTGTGATGTCATTATGGGTTATTGTGATGTCATTATGGGTTATTGTGTGTAGATTGCTGATTAAAGGCTGCAACATAACAACATGTTTAAAAAAGTCAAGGGGTCTGAATACTTTTCAAACACATTGTGTGTTTTTTCTGCCATCACTACTGTCAACACACTACTATCAACACACTACTGTCAACACACTACTGTCAACACACTACTGTCAACACACTACTGTCAACACACTACTATCAACACACTACTATCAACACACTACTGTCAACACACTACTGTCAACACACTACTGTCAACACACTACTGTCAACACACTACTATCAACACACTGTCAACACACTACTGTCAACACACTACTGTCAACACACTACTATCAACACACTACTATCAACACACTACTGTCAACACACTACTATCAACACACTACTGTCAACACACTACTGTCAACACTATCACATCAGCTACAGTATATCAGTCTGTTCTCTTGTTCTATCACTACTGTCAACACTATCACATCAGCTACAGTATATCAGTTATCAGTCTGTTCTCTTGTTCCATCACTACTGTCAACACTATCACATCAGCTACAGTATATCAGTTATCAGTCTGTTCTCTTGTTCCATCACTACTGTCAACACTATCACATCAGCTACAGTACATCAGTTATCAGTCTGTTCTCTTGTTCCGTCACTACTGTCAACACTATCACATCAGCTACAGTATATCAGTTATCAGTCTGTTCTCTTGTTCCATCACTACTGTCAACACTATCACATCAGCTACAGTACATCAGTTATCAGTCTGTTCTCTTGTTCCATCACTACTGTCAACACTATCACATCAGCTACAGTACATCAGTTATCAGTCTGTTCTCTTGTTCCGTCACTACTGTCAACACTATCACATCAGCTACAGTATATCAGTTATCAGTCTGTTCTCTTGTTCCATCACTACTGTCAACACTATCACATCAGCTACAGTACATCAGTTATCAGTCTGTTCTCTTGTTCCATCACTACTGTCAACACTATCACATCAGCTACAGTACATCAGTTATCAGTCTGTTCTCTTGTTCCATCACTACTGTCAACACTATCACATCAGCTACAGTATATCAGTTATCAGTCTGTTCTCTTGTTCCATCACTACTGTCAACACTATCACATCGGCTACAGTATATCAGTTATCAGTCTGTTCTCTTGTTCCATCACTACTGTCAACACTATCACATCAGCTACAGTATATCAGTTATCAGTCTGTTCTCTTGTTCCATCACTACTGTCAACACTATCACATCAGCTACAGTACATCAGTTATCAGTCTGTTCTCTTGTTCCATCACTACTGTCAACACTATCACATCGGCTACAGTATATCAGTTATCAGTCTGTTCTCTTGTTCCATCACTACTGTCAACACTATCACATCAGCTACAGTATATCAGTTATCAGTCTGTTCTCTTGTTCCATCACTACTGTCAACACTATCACATCAGCTACAGTATATCAGTTATCAGTCTGTTCTCTTGTTCCATCACTACTGTCAACACTATCACATCAGCTATAGTATATCAGTTATCAGTCTGTTCTCTTGTTCCATCACTACTGTCAACACTATCACATCAGCTACAGTATATCAGTTATCAGTCTGTTCTCTTGTTCCATCACTACTATCAACACTATCACATCAGCTACAGTATATCAGTTATCAGTCTGTTCTCTTGTTCCATCACTACTGTCAACACTATCACATCAGCTACAGTATATCAGTTATCAGTCTGTTCTCTTGTTCCGTCACTACTGTCAACACTATCACATCAGCTACAGTATATCAGTTATCAGTCTGTTCTCTTGTTCCATCACTACTGTCAACACTATCACATCAGCTATAGTATATCAGTTATCAGTCTGTTCTCTTGTTCCATCACTACTGTCAACACTATCACATCAGCTACAGTATATCAGTTATCAGTCTGTTCTCTTGTTCCATCACTACTGTCAACACTATCACATCAGCTACAGTATATCAGTCTGTTCTCTTGTTCCATCACTACTGTCAACACTATCACATCAGCTACAGTATATCAGTTATCAGTCTGTTCTCTTGTTCCATCACTACTGTCAACACTATCACATCGGCTACAGTATATCAGTTATCAGTCTGTTCTCTTGTTCCATCACTACTGTCAACACTATCACATCGGCTACAGTATATCAGTTATCAGTCTGTTCTCTTGTTCCATCACTACTGTCAACACTATCACATCAGCTACAGTATATCAGTTATCAGTCTGTTCTCTTGTTCCATCACTACTGTCAACACTATCACATCAGCTATAGTATATCAGTCTGTTCTCTTGTTCCATCACTACTGTCAACACTATCACATCAGCTACAGTATATCAGTTATCAGTCTGTTCTCTTGTTCCATCACTACTGTCAACACTATCACATCGGCTACAGTATATCAGTTATCAGTCTGTTCTCTTGTTCCATCACTACTGTCAACACTATCACATCAGCTACAGTATATCAGTTATCAGTCTGTTCTCTTGTTCCATCACTACTGTCAACACTATCACATCGGCTACAGTTTATCAGTCTGTTCTCTTGTTCCATCACTACTGTCAACACTATCACATCAGCTACAGTACATCAGTTATCAGTCTGTTCTCTTGTTCCATCACTACTGTCAACACTATCACATCAGCTACAGTACATCAGTTATCAGTCTGTTCTCTTGTTCCATCACTACTGTCAACACTATCACATCAGCTACAGTACATCAGTTATCAGTCTGTTCTCTTGTTCCATCACTACTGTCAACACTATCACATCAGCTACAGTATATCAGTTATCAGTCTGTTCTCTTGTTCCATCACTACTGTCAACACTATCACATCAGCTACAGTATATCAGTCTGTTCTCTTGTTCCATCACTACTGTCAACACTATCACATCAGCTACAGTATATCAGTTATCAGTCTGTTCTCTTGTTCCATCACTACTGTCAACACTATCACATCGGCTACAGTATATCAGTTATCCGTCTGTTCTCTTGTTCCATCACTACTGTCAACACTATCACATCAGCTACAGTACATCAGTTATCAGTCTGTTCTCTTGTTCCATCACTACTGTCAACACTATCACATCAGCTACAGTATATCAGTCTGTTCTCTTGTTCCATCACTACTGTCAACACTATCACATCAGCTACAGTACATCAGTTATCAGTCTGTTCTCTTGTTCCATCACTACTGTCAACACTATCACATCAGCTACAGTACATCAGTTATCAGTCTGTTCTCTTGTTCCATCACTACTGTCAACACTATCACATCAGCTACAGTATATCAGTCTGTTCTCTTGTTCTATCACTACTGTCAACACTATCACATCAGCTACAGTACATCAGTTATCAGTCTGTTCTCTTGTTCCATCACTACTGTCAACACTATCACATCAGCTATAGTATATCAGTCTGTTCTCTTGTTCCATCACTACTGTCAACACTATCACATCAGCTACAGTATATCAGTTATCAGTCTGTTCTCTTGTTCCATCACTACTGTCAACACTATCACATCGGCTACAGTATATCAGTTATCAGTCTGTTCTCTTGTTCCATCACTACTGTCAACACTATCACATCGGCTACAGTATATCAGTTATCAGTCTGTTCTCTTGTTCCATCACTACTGTCAACACTATCACATCAGCTACAGTATATCAGTTATCAGTCTGTTCTCTTGTTCCATCACTACTGTCAACACTATCACATCGGCTACAGTATATCAGATATCAGTCTGTTCTCTTGTTCCATCACTACTGTCAACACTATCACATCAGCTACAGTATATCAGTTATCCGTCTGTTCTCTTGTTCCATCACTACTGTCAACACTATCACATCAGCTATAGTATATCAGTCTGTTCTCTTGTTCCATCACTACTGTCAACACTATCACATCAGCTACAGTATATCAGTTATCAGTCTGTTCTCTTGTTCCATCACTACTGTCAACACTATCACATCGGCTACAGTATATCAGTTATCAGTCTGTTCTCTTGTTCCATCACTACTGTCAACACTATCACATCGGCTACAGTATATCAGTTATCAGTCTGTTCTCTTGTTCCATCACTACTGTCAACACTATCACATCAGCTACAGTATATCAGTTATCAGTCTGTTCTCTTGTTCCATCACTACTGTCAACACTATCACATCGGCTACAGTATATCAGTTATCAGTCTGTTCTCTTGTTCCATCACTACTGTCAACACTATCACATCAGCTACAGTACATCAGTTATCAGTCTGTTCTCTTGTTCCATCACTACTGTCAACACTATCACATCAGCTACAGTATATCAGTTATCAGTCTGTTCTCTTGTTCCATCACTACTGTCAACACTATCACATCAGCTACAGTATATCAGTTATCAGTCTGTTCTCTTGTTCCATCACTACTGTCAACACTATCACATCGGCTACAGTTTATCAGTCTGTTCTCTTGTTCCATCACTACTGTCAACACTATCACATCAGCTACAGTATATCAGTTATCAGTCTGTTCTCTTGTTCCATCACTACTGTCAACACTATCACATCAGCTACAGTATATCAGTCTGTTCTCTTGTTCCATCACTACTGTCAACACTATCACATCAGCTACAGTACATCAGTTATCAGTCTGTTCTCTTGTTCCATCACTACTGTCAACACTATCACATCAGCTACAGTATATCAGTTATCAGTCTGTTCTCTTGTTCCATCACTACTGTCAACACTATCACATCGGCTACAGTATATCAGTTATCAGTCTGTTATCTTGTTCCATCACTACTGTCAACACTATCACATCAGCTACAGTACATCAGTTATCAGTCTGTTCTCTTGTTCCGTCACTACTGTCAACACTATCACATCAGCTACAGTATATCAGTTATCAGTCTGTTCTCTTGTTCCATCACTACTGTCAACACTATCACATCAGCTACAGTATATCAGTCTGTTCTCTTGTTCCATCACTACTGTCAACACTATCACATCAGCTACAGTACATCAGTTATCAGTCTGTTCTCATCACTGTCGCCAAGACCCCAGACAGCCATCTGCTGCATTACGAAACAATTCCAGAACGAACACAGAAGAGAAGGAAGCTGAACAGAGCGATAGATGAAGTGAGTTCCCTTGGAATTTGAAATGTGTCAATGTGGAGAGACGGTACGCTGAGAGCTCTGCACCACACACACACACACACACACACACACACACACACACACACACACACTAGAGCTACATGGCAGAGGTCCCAATGGCGCCCTACCTAATCTGTCCCATCTATTCAGAGGTCCCAATTGCGCCCTACCTAATCTGTCCCATCTATTCAGAGGTCCCAATTGCGCCCTACCTAATCTGTCCCATCTATTCAGAGGTCCCAATGGCGTCCTAACCTAATCTGTCCCATCTATTCAGAGGTCCCAATGGCATCCTACCTAATCTGTCCCATCTATTCAGAGGTCCCAATGGGGCCCTACCTAATCTGTCCCAGACATTCAGAGGTCCCAATGGAGCCCTACCTAATCTGTCCCAGACATTCAGAGGTCCCAATTGCGCCCTACCTAATCTGTCCCATCTATTCAGATGTCCCAATTGCGCCCTACCTAATCCGTCCCATCTATTCAGAGGTCCCAATGGCGTCCTACCTAATCTGTCCCATCTATTCAGAGGTCCCAATTGCGCCCTACCTAATCTGTCCCAGACATTCAGAGGTTCCAATGGGGCCCTACCTAATCTGTCCCATCTATTCAGAGGTCCCAATGGGGCCCTACCTAATCTGTCCCAGACATTCAGAGGTCCCAATGGGGCCCTACCTAATCTGTCCCATCTATTCAGAGGTCCCAATGGGGCCCTACCTAATCTGTCCCAGACATTCAGAGGTCCCAATGGGGCTCTACCTAATCTGTCCCATCTATTCAGAGGTCCCAATGGCATCCTACCTAATCTGTCCCATCTATTTAGAGGTCCCAATGGGGCCCTACCTAATCTGTCCCATCTATTCAGAGGTCCCAAATGGGGCCCTACCTAATCTGTCCCATCTATTCAGAGGTCCCAAATGGGGCCCTACCTAATCTGTCCCATCTATTCAGAGGTCCCAAATGGGGCCCTACCTAATCTGTCCCATCTATTTAGAGGTCCCAATGGGGCCCTACCTAATCTGTCCCATCTATTCAGAGGTCCCAATGGCGTCCTACCTAATCTGTCTCAGACATTGTGGTGCCACAGCACGGCAGGGAAAGAAACAAACTAGTCAGAATATAGAATGGAAAAGATAATCAATGGAAGAAAACAAGTCTGAGATACTGTGAGGTAGAGAACCCAACACTTCAATGTAGTGGACAGTGTCTGAGATACTGAGACTGAGGTAGAGAACCCAACACTTCAATGTAGTGGACAGTGTCTGACATACTGAGGTAGAGAACCCAACACTTCAATGTAGTGGACAGTGTCTGAGATACTGAGACTGAGGTAGAGAACCCAACACTTCAATGTAGTGGACAGTGTCTGAGATACTGAGGTAGAGAACCCAACACTTCAATGTAGTGGACAGTGTCTGAGATACTGAGGTAGAGAACCCAACACTTCAATGTAGTGGACAGTGTCTGAGATACTGAGGTAGAGAACCCAACACTTCAATGTAGTGGACAGTGTCTGAGATACTGAGACTGAGGTAGAGAACCCAACACTTCAATGTAGTGGACAGGGTCTGAGATACTGAGACTGAGGTAGAGAACCAACACTTCAATGTAGTGGACAGGGTCTGAGATACTGAGACTGAGGTAGAGAACCCAACACTTCAATGTAGTGGACAGGGTCTGAGATACTGAGGTAGAGAACCCAACACTTCAATGTAGTGGACAGGGTCTGAGATACGGAGGTAGAGAACCCAACACTTCAATGTAGTGGACAGGGTCTGAGATACTGAGGTAGAGAACCCAACACTTCAATGTAGTGGACAGTGTCTGAGATACTGAGACTGAGGTAGAGAACCCAACACTTCAATGTAGTGGACAGGGTCTGAGATACTGAGACTGAGGTAGAGAACCCAACACTTCAATGTAGTGGACAGTGTCTGAGATACTGAGGTAGAGAACCCAACACTTCAATGTAGTGGACAGTGTCTGAGATACTGAGACTGAGGTAGAGAACCCAACACTTCAATGTAGTGGACAGTGTCTGAGATACTGAGACTGAGGTAGAGAACCCAACACTTCAATGTAGTGGACAGTGTCTGAGATACTGAGGTAGAGAACCCAACACTTCAATGTAGTGGACAGTGTCTGAGATACTGAGGTAGAGAACCCAACACTTCAATGTAGTGGACAGTGTCTGAGATACTGAGGTAGAGAACCCAACACTTCAATGTAGTGGACAGTGTCTGAGATACTGAGACTGAGGTAGAGAACCCAACACTTCAATGTAGTGGACAGTGTCTGAGATACTGAGGTAGAGAACCCAACACTTCAATGTAGTGGACAGTGTCTGAGATACTGAGGTAGAGAACCCAACACTTCAATGTAGTGGACAGTGTCTGAGATACTGAGGTAGAGAACCCAACACTTCAATGTAGTGGACAGTGTCTGAGATACTGAGGTAGAGAACCCAACACTTCAATGTAGTGGACAGTGTCTGAGATACTGAGACTGAGGTAGAGAACCCAACACTTCAATGTAGTGGACAGTGTCTGAGATACTGAGGTAGAGAACCCAACACTTCAATGTAGTGGACAGTGTCTGAGATACTGAGACTGAGGTAGAGAACCCAACACTTCAATGTAGTGGACAGTGTCTGAGATACTGAGACTGAGGTAGAGAACCCAACACTTCAATGTAGTGGACAGTGTCTGAGATACTGAGGTAGAGAACCCAACACTTCAATGTAGTGGACAGTGTCTGAGATACTGAGGTAGAGAACCCAACACTTCAATGTAGTGGACAGTGTCTGAGATACTGAGACTGAGGTAGAGAACCCAACACTTCAATGTAGTGGACAGGGTCTGAGATACTGAGACTGAGGTAGAGAACCAACACTTCAATGTAGTGGACAGGGTCTGAGATACTGAGACTGAGGTAGAGAACCCAACACTTCAATGTAGTGGACAGGGTCTGAGATACTGAGGTAGAGAACCCAACACTTCAATGTAGTGGACAGGGTCTGAGATACTGAGGTAGAGAACCCAACACTTCAATGTAGTGGACAGGGTCTGAGATACTGAGACTGAGGTAGAGAACCCAACACTTCAATGTAGTGGACAGGGTCTGAGATACTGAGGTAGAGAACCCAACACTTCAATGTAGTGGACAGTGTCTGAGATACTGAGACTGAGGTAGAGAACCAACACTTCAATGTAGTGGACAGGGTCTGAGATACTGAGACTGAGGTAGAGAACCAACACTTCAATGTAGTGGACAGGGTCTGAGATACTGAGACTGAGGTAGAGAACCAACACTTCAATGTAGTGGACAGGGTCTGAGATACTGAGACTGAGGTAGAGAACCCAGCATATGGAAACCTCCTGGTGTTCCCTAACAGTAAGGGGTTACTATGGTAATCGATAATCAGGCCGTAATGAGATATAAGAGCTGTGCTGCCTAGTTAGTATGACATCACTCATGTAGAGCTCAGTTCATGGCCACTGTGTGTGTGTGTTAGTGATGTGTGTGTTTAGTAATGTTTGTGTGTTAGTGATGTTTGTGCCTGGTGTGTGTGCCTGGTGTGTGTATGTGTGTGTGTTAGTGTGGGCCTGGTGTGTGTGTGTGTATGTGTGTGTGTGTGTGTGTGTGCCTGGTGTGTGTGTGTGTGGGCCTGTTCTATCTCTGCTCTCTCTGATGACCCCCCACCCACCCACACACACACAGTTCACACCCACACCTACATTTCCATGTCGTCATCAACAGTACCAGCTGCCCCTCTGCAAAACTGACTAGCGACCTACACGTTTATCACGACACATTAAACCACATTTAGGGGCTCCTGAAGGGACTAAGGTACTACAGACCCTGGTTCAATCCCGGGCTGTATCACAGTGGTCTAAGGTACTACAGACCCTGGTTCGATTCCAGGCTGTATCACAGCGGTCTAAGGCACTGCATCTCAGTGCTAGAGGCGTCACTACAGACCCTGGTTCAATTCCAGGCTGTATCACAACCGGCAGTGACTGGGAGTCCCATAGGGCGGTGCACAATTGGCCCAGCGTCGTCGTCCTGGTTAGTGTTTGGCCGGGGTAGACCGTCATTGTAAATAATGACTTGCATCATAAAAATAATGTTTAAATACATTTTTTTAAAAGTGTAACGACAAGTAAAAACCACATTGATAAGGACACATCAAAACCACATCTATAAGGACACATAAAAACCACATTGATAAGGACACATCAAAACCACATCTATAAGGACACATAAAAACCACATTTATAAGGACACATCAAAACCACATTTATAAGGACACATAAAAACCACATTGATAAGGACACATAAAAACCACATTTATAAGGACACATAAAAACCACATTTATAAGGACACATAAAAACCACATTTATAAGGACACATGAAAACCACATTTATAAGGACACATAAAAACCACATTGATAAGGACACATAAAAACCACATTTATAAGGACACATAAAAACCACATTGATAAGGACACATAAAAACCACATTTATAAGGACACATAAAAAACACATTGATAAGGACACATAAAAACCACATTTATAAGGACACATAAAAACCACATTTATAAGGACACATAAAAACCACATTTATAAGGACATGTAAAAAACACATTTATAAGGACACATAAAAACCACATTTATAAGGACACATAAAAACCACATTTATAAGGACACATAAAAACCACATTTATAAGGACACATAAAAACCACATTTATAAGGACACATAAAAACCACATTGATAAGGACACATAAAAACCATGTGTGTGTTTGGGCCAGTAGTTCCATAAAGAGGAACAAGTCCATAATGATATTCAGCAACACCACTGAGGGCTTCTTCTGGATTACATCTTTACTATTTCAACTAGGACTGCTGTGTGGCTGGGTGGGTGTACGTGTGTGTGTGTTAGCCTGGTGTGTGTGTGTGTGTTAGCCTGGTGTGTGTGTGTGTGTGTGTGTTAGCCTGGTGTGTGTGTGTGTGTTTGTTAGTGTAGGCCTGTTATGTGTGTGTGTGTGTGTGTGTGTGTGTGTGTGTGTGTGTGTGGGCCTGTTCTATCTCTGCTCTCTCTGATGTCTGATATCTGATGTCTCACAGCAGGCCTTGCCTCCTCCTCCTCTAATACACAGATCAGCTCTATACTGCTCCCTCCCCCTCTAATACACTGATCAGCTCTATACTGCTGCCTCCTCCTCCTCTAATACACTGATCAGCTCTATACTGCTGCCTCCTCCTCCTCTAATACACTGATCAGCTCTATACTGCTGCCCCCTCTAATACACTGATCAGGTCTATACTGCTGCCCCCCCCCCTCCTCTAATACTCTGATCAGCTCTATATTGCTGCCCCCTCCTCCTCTAATACACTGATCAGCTCTATACTGCTGCCTCCTCCTCCTCTAATACACTGATCAGCTCTATACTGCTGCCTCCTCCTCTAATACACTGATCAGCTCTATACTGCTGCCCCCCCCTCCTCTAATACTCTGATCAGCTCTATATTGCTGCCCCCTCCTCCTCTAATACACTGATCAGCTCTATACTGCTGCCTCCTCCTCCTCCTCTAACACTGATCAGCTCTATACTGCCTCCTCCTCTAATACACTGATCAGCTCTATACTGCCTCCTCCTCTAATACACTGATCAGCTCTATACTGCTGCCTCCTCCTCCTCCTCTAACACTGATCAGCTCTATACTGCCTCCTCCTCTAATACACTGATCAGCTCTATACTGCCTCCTCCTCTAATACACTGATCAGCTCTATACTGCCTCCTCCTCTAATACACTGATCAGCTCTATACTGCCTCCTCCTCTAATACACTGATCAGCTCTATACTGCTGCCTCCTCCTCCTCCTCTAACACTGATCAGCTCTATTCTGCCTCCTCCTCTAATACACTGATCAGCTCTATACTGCCTCCTCCTCTAATACACTGATCAGCTCTATACTGCCGCCCCCTCCTCTAATACACTGATCAGCTCTATACTGCTGCCTCCTCCTCCTCTAATAAACTGATCAGATCTATACTGCTGCCTCCTCCTCCTCCTCCACTATATGGCAGTGTGGGGTCCACTATATGGCAGTGTGGGGTCCACTATATGGCAGTGTGGGGTCCACTATATGGCAGTGAAGTATGGGGTCCACTATACGGCAGTGAAGTATGGGGTCCACTATACGGCAGTGTGCGGTCCGCTATATGGGTCCACTATATGGCAGTGTGGGGTCCACTATATGGCAGTGTGGGGTCCACTATATGGCAGTGTGGGGTCCACTATACGGCAGTGTGGGGTCCACTATATGGCAGTGTGGGGTCCACTATATGGCAGTGTGGGGTCCACTATATGGCAGTGTGGGGTCCACTATATGGCAGTGTGGGGTCCACTATATGGGTCCACTATATGGCAGTGTGGGGTCCACTATATGGGTCCACTATATGGCAGTGTGGGGTCCACTATATGGGTCCACTATATGGCAGTGTGTTGTCCACTATATGGCAGTGTGGGGTCCACTATATGGCAGTGTGGGGAAAAACTCCTAGCAACAGAATCAGGCCAATTCTCTCTTCTGATTAATATCCAGAAAAGAGTCACCAAATGTTAAATTAATTTATAAACACATGACCCCCCCCCCCCCCCCCCCCCCATTACAAAGCCCTCAACTGCCAAGAGGTGACTGTAGAGAAGAGTCCCCAATCAGCACCTGGTTCCAAGGCCCAATAAACTAACCACTCCCAACCCAGACAAGTCTCCCTCAGAACAAAGCAAACATATATCACCTATTGGAAAAGAAATCACACAAAAAATGCTTCAATGTTATTTGGCTCTAAAACAGAGAGTAGATGGTTGCAGACTATTTGACCACCGTGATTGATGGAAAACACTAACTATGTACAGACTCAGCGAGCACAGTCTGGTAGACCTGGCCCAGAGAGGACAGGCTGGTAAACCTGGCTGCCCAGAGAGGACAGGCTGGTAAACCTGGCTGCCCAGAGAGGACAGGCTGGTAGACCTGGCCTAGAGAGGACAGGCTGTGCTCATTCTGCCCCCACAAAGAGATAGAAACAGGGCTGCATTATCTGTCAAACTGTGACACATATTCTGACATAACAAATTCATTCTTCCCCAAAAATTATTAAATAATACGAAGAATTAGAAAACCTAAATGTCTGAAGAGAAATCAACATGCCGTGTTTTAGCAGCCAGATGTCTCCTGATACAACCTGAGGGACAGACAGATGTCTCCTGATACAACCTGAGGGACAGCCAGATGTCTCCTGAGGGACAGACAGATGTCTCCTGAGGGACAGACAGATGTCTCCTGAGGGACAGACAGATGTCTCCTGAGGGACAGACAGATGTCTCCTGAGGGACAGACAGATGTCTCCTGAGGGACAGACAGATGTCTCCTGAGGGACAGACAGATGTCTCCTGAGGGACAGACAGATGTCTCCTGAGGGACAGACAGTGACTGAATGTAGGGTGGGCTCTAAGACTGACAGCTGGTACATTGGAAGTTCTTGGTTTATTTTACGACCAGAAGAAGAAGATGGGAGGGTGAATTATAAGAGAGACTGTTACCTGTTAGCCCATGGAGAACAGACTGTCCTCAGCTCAGTCTGCTAAACCCCAGAGAGACTGTTACCTGTTAGCCCATGGAGAACAGACTGTCCTCAGCTCAGTCTGCTAAACCCCAGAGAGACTGTCCTCAGCTCAGTCTGCTAAACCCCAGAGAGACTGTTACCTGTTAGCCCATGGAGAACAGACTGTCCTCAGCTCAGTCTGCTAAACCCCAGAGAGACTGATACCTGTTAGCCCATGGAGAACAGACTGTCCTCAGCTCAGTCTGCTAAACCCCAGAGAGACTGTCCTCAGCTCAGTCTGCTAAACCCCAGAGAGACTGTTACCTGTTAGCCCATGGAGAACAGACTGTCCTCAGCTCAGTCTGCTAAACCCCAGAGAGACTGATACCTGTTAGCCCATGGAGAACAGACTGTCCTCAGCTCAGTCTGCTAAACCCCAGAGAGACTGTTACCTGTTACCCCATGGAGAACAGACTGTCCTCAGCTCAGTCTGCTAAACCCCAGAGAGACTGATACCTGTTAGTCCATGGAGAACAGACTGTCCTCAGCTCAGTCTACAAAACCCCAGAGAGACTGTTACCTGTTAGCCCATGGAGAACAGACTGTCCTCAGCTCAGTCTGCTAAACTCCAGAGAGACTTATTCGGGTACTGTCAGAACAGAGGAAGGTAAAACTGCATAATATAGGAGTCAATGAGAACTATAATTAACTACACTGTGTTCTCTCTGTGTTCTCCTTTCTTTGGCAATGTCACTTACTGACTTATCATGCCAATAGAGGAGAGAGAGAGAGAGAGGACAAGAATAGAGAGATAGAAATAGACATGCAGAGAGAGAGGGAGAGAGATAGGAGAGAGATAGATGAGAGAGGGAGGGGGAGAGATAAAGCAAAGATAGAAGATAGATAACGAGAGACAGAATATAGAGGGAGAGAGAATAGATAGAGAAAGGGGAGAGAGATGAGAGAGAGGAGAGAGAGGAGAGAGAGATAGAGAAGCGAGGGAGGGGATAGATAAAGGAGAGAAGAGAGAGAGAGGAGAGAGAGGTGGAGAGAGAGGAGGAGAGAGAGAGGAGAGAGAGGAGAGGGAGATAGAGAAGTGAGGGAGGGGATAGAGAGAGGAGAGAGAGAGGAGAGAGAGAGAGAGAAAGATAAAGGAGAGAGGAGAGAAGAGAGAGAGAGAGGAGAGAGAGGGAAAGAAAGATAAGAGAGAAAGATAAAGGAGAGAGAGGAGAGAGAGGAGAGAGAGATAGAGAAGCGAGGGAGGGGAGAGAGGAGAGAGAGAGAGAGAGAGAAAGATAAAGGAGAGAGAGGAGAGAAGAGAGAGAGAGAGAGAGAGAGAGAGAGAGAGAGGGGAGAGAGGGGAGAGAGAGGAGAGAGAGGAGGGGGAAGGGAGAGAGGAGAGAGAGAGAGAGAGAGAGAGAGAGAGAGAAAGGAGAGAGAGGAGAGAGAAAGATGATGAGAGAGGGAGGGGGAGAGAAAGCAAAGAGAGAAGAGAGATACGAGAGACAGAATATAGAGAGAGAGAGAGAGAGAGAGAGAGAGAGAGAGAGAGAGAGAGAGAGAGAAAGATAAAGGAGAGAGAGGAGAGAAGAGAGAGAGAGAGGAGAGAGAGGAGAAAGAGAGAGGAGAGAGAGAGGGACAGAGAGAGGAGAGAGAGAGGGACAGAGAGAGAGGAGAGAGAGGGACAGAGAGAGGAGAGAGAGATGGACAGATAGAGAGGAGAGAGAGAGGGAGACAAAGAGAGAGAATAGATGGAGAGAGAGGAGAGGGAGAGAGAGGGGAGAGAGATAACAGAGAGAGAGGGGAGAGAGAGAACAGAGAGAGTAGAGAGAGAGAGAGAGTAGAGAGAGAGAGATGGGAGAGAGAGGGACAGAGAGACAGAGAGACTAGAGAGGGGAGAGAGAGGGACAGAGAGAGAGGGACAGAGAGAGAACAGTCTAGAGGCTGGTGGCTTTGACAATTTTTAGGGCCTTCCTCTGACACCACCTGGTATAGAGGTCCTGAATGGCAGGAAGCTTGGCCCTGGTGATGTACTGGGCCGTACGCACTACCCTCGGTAGTGCCTTGCGGTCGGAGGCCGAGCAGTTGCCATACCAGGCAGTGATGCAACCCGTCAGGATGCTCTCGATGGTGCAGCTGTAAAACCTTTTGAGGATCTGAGGACCCATGCCAAATCTTTTCAGTCTCCTGAGGTAGATTAGGTTTTGTTCTTCAGGACTGTCTATTAGCTGCCCTCCTGAGGTAACCATGGCAACACGAGGTCAGAATGACAAATACCCTGACAACAGATTACCCCAAATGGCTTCTCTCTTTATACTGGGGCAGCAGGTAGACTAGTGGTTAGAGTGGAGGGACGGCAGGTAGCCTAGGGGTTAGAGTGGGGGGGCGGCAGGTAGCCTAGTGGTTAGAGTGGAGGGGCGGCAGGTAGACTAGTGGTTAGAGTGGAGGGGCGGCAGGTAGCCTAGTGGTTAGAGTGGAGGGGCGGCAGGTAGCCTAGGGGTTAGAGTGGAGGGGCGGCAGGTAGCCTAGGGGTTAGAGTGGAGGAACGGCAGGTAGCCTAGTGGTTAGAGTGGAGGGGCGGCAGGTAGACTAGTGGTTAGAGTGTAGGGGTGGCAGGTAGCCTAGTGGTTAGAGTGGAGGGGAGGCAGGTAGCCTAGTGGTTAGAGTGGAGGGAGGGCAGGTAGACTAGTGGTTAGAGTGGAGGGGTGGCAGGTAGCCTAGTGGTTAGAGTGGAGGGGTGGCAGGTAGACTAGTGGTTAGAGTGGAGGGGCGGCAGGTAGACTAGTGGTTAGAGTGGAGGGGGGGGGGCAGGTAGCCTAGTGGTTAGAGTGGAGGGGGGGGGCAGGTAGCCTAGTGGTTAGAGCTTTGTACTAGTAACCGAAAGGTTGTGAGATCGAATCCCCGAGCTGACAAGGTAAAAATCTGTCATTCTGCCCCTGAACAAGGCAGTTAACCCACTGTTCCCCTGAACAAGGCAGTTAACCCACTGTTCCCCTGAACAAGGCAGTTAACCCACTGTTCCCCTGAACAAGGCAGTTAACCCACTGTTCCCCTGAACAAGGCAGTTAACCCACTGTTCCCCTGAACAAGGCAGTTAACCCACTGTTCCCCTGAACAAGGCAGTTAACCCACTGTTCCCCTGAACAAGGCTGTTAACCCACTGTTCCCCTGAACAAGGCAGTTAACCCACTGTTCCCCTGAACAAGGCAGTTAACCCACTGTTCCCCGGTAGGCCGTCACTGAAAATAAGAATTTGTTCTTAACTGACTTGCCTAGTTAAATAAAGGTAAAATAAATAGGTACACCAGGTCCCATAATGCACTACATCTGACCAGGTCCCATAATGCACTACATCTGACCAGGTCCCATAATGCACTACATCTGAACAGGTCCCATAATGCACTACATCTGACCAGGTCCCATAATGCACTACATCTGACCAGGTCCCATAATGCACTACATCTGACCAGGTCCCATAATGCACTACATCTGACCAGGTCCCATAATGCACTGCAAAGGGAATAGAGTCCCATTTGGGATGCAGAGTAAGCAGCACTGTAGCTGTTATGGCGGACAGCACCTCACTGCAGAGACCATCAATCCTCTGCCATTACATAAGCACCTTTATGTATTCCAAGCTGCTATTCAGGAGAGCATCTCACAGGGTACATCCTAAATGGCACACTTTTCCCTATATAGTGGACACAGTGCAGGGAGAGAGAGGGAGAAACACAGCAGGGAGAAACACAGCAGGGAGAGAGAGGGAGAAATACAGCAGGGAGAGAGAGGGAGAAACACAGCAGGGAGAGAGAGGGAGAAACACAGCAGGGAGAAACACAGCAGGGAGAGAGAGGGAGAAACACAGCAGGGAGAAACACAGCAGGGAGAGAGAGGGAGAAACACTGCAGGGAGAGAGAGGGAGAAACACAGCAGGGAGAGAGAGGGAGAAACACAGCAGGGAGAGAGAGGGAGAAACACTGCAGGGAGAGAGAGGGAGAAACACAGCAGGGAGAAACACAGCAGGGAGAGAGAGGGAGAAATACAGCAGGGAGAGAGAGGGAGAAACACAGCAGGGAGAGAGAGGGAGAAACACAGCAGGGAGAAACACAGCAGGGAGAGAGAGGGAGAAACACAGCAGGGAGAAACACAGCAGGGAGAGAGAGGGAGAAACACTGCAGGGAGAGAGAGGGAGAAACACAGCAGGGAGAGAGAGGGAGAAACACAGCAGGGAGAGAGAGGGAGAAACACTGCAGGGAGAGAGAGGGAGAAACACAGCAGGGAGAAACACAGCAGGGAGAGAGAGGGAGAAACACAGCAGGGAGAAACACAGCAGGGAGAGAGAGGGAGAAACACAGCAGGGAGAAACACAGCAGGGAGAGAGAGGGAGAAACACAGCAGGGAGAAACACAGCAGGGAGAGAGAGGGAGAAACACTGCAGGGAGAGAGAGGGAGAAACACTGCAGGGAGAAACACAGCAGGGAGAGAGAGGGAGAAACACAGCAGGGAGAAACACAGCAGGGAGAGAGAGGGAGAAACACTGCAGGGAGAGAGAGGGAGAAACACTGCAGGGAGAAACACAGCAGGGAGAGAGAGGGAGAAACACTGCAGGGAGAGAGAGGGAGAAACACAGCAGGGAGAGAGAGGGAGAAACACTGCAGGGAGAGAGAGGGAGAAACACAGCAGGGAGAGAGAGGGAGAAACACAGCAGGGAGAGAGAGGGAGAAACACAGCAGGGAGAGAGAGGGAGAAACACTGCAGGGAGAGAGAGGGAGAAACACAGCAGGGAGAGAGGGAGAAACACTGCAGGGAGAGAGAGGGAGAAACACAGCAGGGAGAGAGAGGGAGAAACACAGCAGGGAGAGAGAGGGAGAAACACAGCAGGGAGAAACACAGCAGGGAGAGAGAGGGAGAAACACAGCAGGGAAAAACACAGCAGGGAGAGAGAGGGAGAAACACAGCAGGGAGAAACACAGCAGGGAGAGAGAGGGAGAAACACTGCAGGGAGAGAGAGGGAGAAACACTGCAGGGAGAAACACAGCAGGGAGAGAGGGAGAAACACTGCAGGGAGAGAGAGGGAGAAACACAGCAGGGAGAGAGAGGGAGAAACACAGCAGGGAGAAACACAGCAGGGAGAGAGAGGGAGAAACACAGCAGGGAGAGAGGGAGAAACACTGCAGGGAGAGAGGGAGAAACACTGCAGGGAGAGAGGGAGAAACACTGCAGGGAAAAACACAGCAGGGAGAGAGAGGGAGAAACACTGCAGGGAGAAACACAGCAGGGAGAGAGAGGGAGAAACACAGCAGGGAGAAACACAGCAGGGAGAGAGAGGGAGAAACACTGCAGGGAGAGAGAGGGAGAAACACAGCAGGGAGAGAGAGGGAGAAACACTGCAGGGAGAGAGAGGGAGAAACACTGCAGGGAGAGAGAGGGAGAAACACTGCAGGGAGAGAGAGGGAGAAACACTGCAGGGAGAGAGAGGGAGAAACACTGCAGGGAGAGAGGGAGAAACACAGCAGGGAGAGAGAGGGAGAAACACAGCAGGGAGAAACACAGCAGGGAGAGAGGGGGAGAAACACAGCAGGGAGAAAAACTGCAGGGAGAGAGAAGGAGAAACACAGCAGGGAGAAACACAGCAGGGAGAGAGAGGGAGAAACACAGCAGGGAGAGAGAGGGAGAAACACTGCAGGGAGAGACAGGGAGAAACACAGCAGGGAGAAACACAGCAGGGAGAGAGAGGGAGAAACACAGCAGGGAGAGAGGGAGAAACACTGCAGGGAGAGAGGGAGAAACACTGCAGGGAGAGAGGGAGAAACACTGCAGGGAGAGAGGGAGAAACACAGCAGGGAGAGAGAGGGAGAAACACAGCAGGGAGAAACACAGCAGGGAGAGAGAGGGAGAAACACTGCAGGGAGAGAGAGGGAGAAACACTGCAGGGAGAGAGAGGGAGAAACACTGCAGGGAGAGAGGGAGAAACACAGCAGGGAGAGAGAGGGAGAAACACAGCAGGGAGAAACACAGCAGGGAGAGAGGGGGAGAAACACAGCAGGGAGAAAAACTGCAGGGAGAGAGAAGGAGAAACACAGCAGGGAGAAACACAGCAGGGAGAGAGAGGGAGAAACACAGCAGGGAGAAAGAGGGAGAAACACTGCAGGGAGAGACAGGGAGAAACACAGCAGGGAGAAACACAGCAGGGAGAGAGAGGGAGAAACACAGCAGGGAGAGAGGGAGAAACACTGCAGGGAGAGAGGGAGAAACACTGCAGGGAGAGAGGGAGAAACACTGCAGGGAGAAACACAGCAGGGAGAGAGAGGGAGAAACACAGCAGGGAGAGAGAGGGAGAAACACTGCAGGGAGAGAGAGGGAGAAACACAGCAGGGAGAAACACAGCAGGGAGAGAGAGGGAGAAACACAGCAGGGAGAAACACAGCAGGGAGAGAGAGGGAGAAACACAGCAGGGAGAGAGAGGGAGAAACACTGCAGGGAGAGAGAGGGAGAAACACAGCAGGGAGAGAGAGGGAGAAACACTGCAGGGAGAGAGAGGGAGAAACACTGCAGGGAGAGAGAGGGAGAAACACTGCAGGGAGAGAGAGGGAGAAACACTGCAGGGAGAGAGAGGGAGAAACACTGCAGGGAGAGAGAGGGAGAAACACTGCAGGGAGAGAGGGAGAAACACAGCAGGGAGAGAGAGGGAGAAACACAGCAGGGAGAGAGAGGGAGAAACACAGCAGGGAGAGAGGGAGAAACACTGCAGGGAGAGAGAGGGAGAAACACAGCAGGGAGAAACACAGCAGGGAGAGAGAGGGAGAAACACAGCAGGGAGAAACACTGCAGGGAGAGAGAAGGAGAAACACAGCAGGGAGAAACACAGCAGGGAGAGAGAGGGAGAAACACAGCAGGGAGAGAGAGGGAGAAACACTGCAGGGAGAGAGAGGGAGAAACACAGCAGGGAGAAACACAGCAGGGAGAGAGAGGGAGAAACACAGCAGGGAGAAACACAGCAGGGAGAGAGAGGGAGAAACACAGCAGGGAGAGAGGGAGAAACACTGCAGGGAGAGAGGGAGAAACACTGCAGGGAGAGAGGGAGAAACACTGCAGGGAGAGAGGGAGAAACACTGCAGGGAGAGAGGGAGAAACACTGCAGGGAGAGAGGGAGAAACACTGCAGGGAGAAACACAGCAGGGAGAGAGAGGGAGAAACACAGCAGGGAGAGAGAGGGAGAAACACAGCAGGGAGAAACACAGTAGGGAGAGATAGGGAGAAACACAGCAGGGAGAGAGAGGGAGAAACACAGCAGGGAGAAACACAGCAGGGAGAGAGAGGGAGAAACACTGCAGGGAGAAACACTGCAGGGAGAGAGAGGGAGAAACACAGCAGGGAGAAACACAGCAGGGAGAGAGAGGGAGAAACACAGCAGGGAGAGAGAGGGAGAAACACTGCAGGGAGAGAGAGGGAGAAACACAGCAGGGAGAGAGGGAGAAACACTGCAGGGAGAGAGAGGGAGAAACACAGCAGGGAGAGAGAGGGAGAAACACAGCAGGGAGAGAGAGGGAGAAACACTGCAGGGAGAGAGAGGGAGAAACACTGCAGGGAGAGAGAGGGAGAAACACTGCAGGGAGAGAGAGGGAGAAACACAGCAGGGAGAAAGAGGGAGAAACACAGCAGGGAGAGAGAGGGAGAAACACTGCAGGGAGAGAGAGGGAGAAACACAGCAGGGAGAGAGAGGGAGAAACACAGCAGGGAGAGAGAGGGGGAAACACTGCAGGGAGAGACACAGCAGGGAGAGAGAGGGAGAAACACAGCAGGGAGAGAGAGGGAGAAACACAGCAGGGAGAGAGAGGGAGAAACACTGCAGGGAGAGAGAGGGAGAAACACTGCAGGGAGAGAGAGGGAGAAACACAGCAGGGAGAGAGAGGGAGAAACACAGCAGGGAGAGAGAGGGAGAAACACTGCAGGGAGAGAGAGGGAGAAACACAGCAGGGAGAGAGAGGGAGAAACACAGCAGGGAGAGAGAGGGACAAACACTGCAGGGAGAGAGAGGGAGAAACACAGCAGGGAGAGAGAGGGAGAAACACTGCAGGGAGAGAGAGGGAGAAACACAGCAGGGAGAGAGAGGGAGAAACACAGCAGGGAGAGAGAGGGAGAAACACTGCAGGGAGAGAGAGGGAGAAACACTGCAGGGAGAGAGAGGGAGAAACACTGCAGGGAGAGAGGGAGAAACACTGCAGGGAGAGAGGGAGAAACACTGCAGGGAGAGAGGGAGAAACACTGCAGGGAGAGAGGGAGAAACACTGCAGGGAGAAACACAGCAGGGAGAGAGAGGGAGAAACACTGCAGGGAGAGAGGGAGAAACACAGCAGGGAGAAACACAGCAGGGAGAAACACTGCAGGGAGAAACACTGCAGGGAGAAACACAGCAGGGAAAAAGATAGAGAGAGGATAGAGGGACAGAGAGAGAGGATAGAGAGAGAGGATAGAGGGACAGAGAGAGAGGATAGAGGGACAGAGAGAGAGGATAGAGGGACAGAGAGAGAGGATAGAGGGACAGAGAGAGAGGATAGAGGGACAGAGAGAGAGGATAGAGGGACAGAGATAGAGGGACAGAGAGAGAGGATAGAGGGACAGAGAGAGAGAGGATAGAGGGACAGAGAGACAGAGGATAGAGGGACAGAGAGACAGAGGATAGAGGGACAGAGAGACAGGATAGAGGGACATAGAGAGAGGATAGAGGGACAGAGAGAGAGGACAGAGGGACATAGAGAGAGGATAGAGGGACAGAGAGAGAGGACAGAGGGACAGAGGGAGAGGACAGAGGGACAGAGAGAGAGGACAGAGGGACAGAGAGAGAGAGGACAGAGGGACAGAGAGAGAGGATAGAGGGACAGAGAGAGAGAGGATAGAGGGACAGAGAGACAGAGGATAGAGGGACAGAGAGACAGAGGATAGAGGGACAGAGAGACAGGATAGAGGGACATAGAGAGAGGATAGAGGGACAGAGAGAGAGGACAGAGGGACATAGAGAGAGGATAGAGGGACAGAGAGAGAGGATAGAGGGACAGAGAGAGAGGACAGAGGGACAGAGGGAGAGGACAGAGGGACAGAGAGAGAGGACAGAGGGACAGAGAGAGAGAGGACAGAGGGACAGAGAGAGAGGATAGAGGGACAGAGAGAGAGGATAGAGGGACAGAGAGCGGATAGAGGGACAGAGAGAGAGGATAGAGGGACAGAGAGAGAGAGGATAGAGGGACAGAGAGAGAGGATAGAGGGACAGAGAGAGAGGATAGAGGGACAGAGAGAGAGGATAGAGGGACAGAGAGAGAGGATAGAGGGACAAAGAGAGAGGATAGAGGGACAGAGAGAGAGGTTAGAGGGACAGAGAGAGAGGATAGAGGGACAGAGAGAGAGAGGATAGAGGGACAGAGAAAGAGAGGATAGAGGGACAGAGAGAGAGAGGATAGAGGGACAGAGAGAGAGAGGATAGAGGGACAGAGAGAGAGAGGATAGAGGGACAGAGGGAGAGGATGGAGGGACAGAGAGAGAGGATGGAGGGACAGCGAGAGAGAGAGTTGACATATTGAAGGAGCTGCTAGTCCCATTGTTTGGGTCTCAATGGCTGTGTCAGGCAGCTAAACAATTATTTGTTTTTCTTATCTCTTACCTTTGTTTAGGTATTTTTCTGTAAACTGCATTGTTGGGCTTGTAAGTAAACATTTCACTGTAAGATCTACACCTGTTGTATTCAGAGACGCTAGTAGTACTGGTACAGTAGAGATGGTAGTAGTATTGGTACAGTAGAGATGGTAGTAGTACTGGTACAGTAGAGATGGTAGTAGTATTGGTACTGGTACAGTAGAGATGGTAGTAGTATTGACCACTATGATGTCAGAGACCACTGTGATGTCAGAGACCACTGTGATGTCAGAGACCACTGTGATGTCAGAGACCACGGTGATGTCATAGACCACTGTGATGTCAGAGACCACTGTGATGTCATAGACCACTGTGATGTCAGAGACCACTATAATGTCAGAGACCACTATAATGTCAGAGACCACTGTGATGTCAGAGACCACTGTGATGTCAGAGACCACTATGGTCTCAACCAGACCATTCCAGGTGAAGCTGGTTGACAGAATGCCAAGCGTGGGCAAAGCTGTCATCAAAGGAAAGGGTGGCAACTTTGAAGAATCTCAAATATATTTTGATTTGTTTAACACTTTTTTGGTTACTACATGATTCCATAGGTGTTATTTCATAGTGTTGATGTCATCACTATTATTCTACAATGTAGAAAATAGTAAAAATAAAGAAAAACCCTGGAATGAGTAGGTGTTCTAGAACCCTGGAATGAGTAGGTGTTCTAGAACCCTGGAATGAGTAGGTGTTCTAGAACCCTGGAATGAGTAGGTCCAAACATTTGACTGGTACTGTGTGTGTGTGTGTGTGTGTGTGTGTGTGTGTGTGTTTATAAAGCCATTGATTCTTGAAGAATATAACTTATAAATGCTTAGTGAGCTTAGTTCAACTGTTAAACTCCAACCCAGAATATAAACTGTTTTTCTCCAATGTTTGTAAACAAAGTAAATGTAAACAAACACTGTATAGTAACATGGTTATAACTATAATGTTGACATCATGGATGGTCAGTCCTGTATAGCCTCATAACATGGTTATAACTATAATGTTGACATCATGGATGGTCAGTCCTGTATAGCCTCATAACATGGTTATAACTATAATGTTGATATCATGGATGGTTATAACTATAATGTTGATATCATGGATGGTCAGTCCTGTATAGCCTCATAACATGGTTATAACTATAATGTTGATATCATGGATGGTCAGTCCTGTATAGCCTCATAACATGGTTATAACTATAATGTTGATATCATGGATGGTCAGTCCTGTATAGGCTCATAACATGGTTATAACTATAATGTTGATATCATGGATGGTCCGTCCTGTATAGTCTCATAACATGGTTATAACTATAATGTTGATATCATGGATGGTCAGTCCTGTATAGCCTCATAACATGGTTATAACTATAATGTTGATATCATGGATGGTCAGTCCTGTATAGCCTCATAACATGGTTATAACTATAATGTTGATATCATGGATGGTCAGTCCTGTATAGCCTCATAACATGGTTATAACTATAATGTTGATATCATGGATGGTCAGTCCTGTATAGCCTCATAACATGGTTATAACTATAATGTTGATATCATGGATGGTCCTGTATAGCCTCATAACATGGTTATAACTATAATGTTGATATCATGGATGGTCAGTCCTGTATAGTCTCATAACATGGTTATAACTATAATGTTGATATCATGGATGGTCCTGTATAGCCTCATAACATGGTTATAACTATAATGTTGATATCATGGATGGTCAGTCCTGTATAGTCTCATAACATGGTTATAACTATAATGTTGATATCATGGATGGTCCTGTATAGCCTCATAACATGGTTATAACTATAATATTGATATCATGGATGGTCCTGTATAGCCTCATAACATGGTTATAACTACAATGTTGATATCATGGATGGTCAGTCCTGTATAGCCTCATAACATGGTTATAACTATAATGTTGATATCATGGATGGTCAGTCCTGTATAGCCTCATAACATGGTTATAACTATAATGTTGATATCATGGATGGTCAGTCCTGTATAGTCTCATAACATGGTTATAACTATAATGTTGATATCATGGATGGTCAGTCCTGTATAGCCTCATAACATGGTTATAACTATAATGTTGATATCATGGATGGTCAGTCCTGTATAGCCTCATAACATGGTTATAACTATAGTGTTGATATCATGGATGGTCAGTCCTGTATAGTCTCATAACATGGTTATAACTATAATGTTGATATCATGGATGGTCAGTCCTGTATAGCCTCATAACATGGTTATAACTATAATGTTGATATCATGGATGGTCAGTCCTGTATAGCCTCATAACATGGTTATAACTATAATGTTGATATCATGGATGGTCCTGTATAGCCTCATAACATGGTTATAACTATAATGTTGATATCATGGATGGTCCTGTATAGGCTCATAACATGGTTATAACTATAATGTTGATATCATGGATGGTCAGTCCTGTATAGCCTCATAACATGGTTATAACTATAATGTTGATATCATGGATGGTCCTGTATAGGCTCATAACATGGTTATAACTATAATGTTGATATCATGGATGGTCAGTCCTGTATAGTCTCATAACATGGTTATAACTATAATATTGATATCATGGATGGTCCTGTATAGGCTCATAACATGGTTCTAACTATAGTGTTGATATCATGGATGGTCCTGTATAGGCTCATAACATGGTTATAACTATAATGTTGATATCATGGATGGTCAGTCCTGTATAGCCTCATAACATGGTTATAACTATAATGTTGATATCATGGATGGTCCGTCCTGTATAGTCTCATAACATGGTTATAACTATAATGTTGATATCATGGATGGTCAGTCCTGTATAGCCTCATAACATGGTTATAACTATAATATTGATATCATGGATGGTCAGTCCTGTATAGCCTCATAACATGGTTATAACTATAATGTTGATATCATGGATGGTCAGTCCTGTATAGTCTCATAACATGGTTATAACTATAATGTTGATATCATGGATGGTCCTGTATAGGCTCATAACATGGTTATAACTATAATGTTGATATCATGGATGGTCAGTCCTGTATAGCCTCATAACATGGTTATAACTATAATGTTGATATCATGGATGGTCAGTCCTGTATAGCCTCATAACATGGTTATAACTATAATATTGATATCATGGATGGTCAGTCCTGTATAGCCTCATAACATGGTTATAACTATAATGTTGATATCATGGATGGTCCTGTATAGTCTCATAACATGGTTATAACTATAATGTTGATATCATGGATGGTCAGTCCTGTATAGGCTCATAACATGGTTATAACTATAATGTTGATATCATGGATGGTCCGTCCTGTATAGTCTCATAACATGGTTATAACTATAATGTTGATATCATGGATGGTCAGTCCTGTATAGTCTCATAACATGGTTATAACTATAATGTTGACATCATGGATGGTCAGTCCTGTATAGTCTCATAACATGGTTATAACTATAATGTTGACATCATGGATGGTCAGTCCTGTATAGTCTCATAACATGGTTATAACTATAATGTTGATATCATGGATGGCCAGTCCTGTTTAGCCTCATAACATGGTTATAACTATAATGTTGATATCATGGATGGTCAGTCCTGTATAGCCTCATAACATGGTTATAACTATAATGTTGATATCATGGATGGCCAGTCCTGTATAGCCTCATAACATGGTTATAACTATAATGTTGATATCATGGATGGTCAGTCCTGTATAGGCTCATAACATGGTTATAACTATAATGTTGATATCATGGATGGTCAGTCCTGTATAGCCTCATAACATGGTTATAACTATAATGTTGATATCATGGATGGTCAGTCCTGTATAGGCTCATAACATGGTTATAACTATAATGTTGATATCATGGATGGTCAGTCCTGTATAGTCTCATAACATGGTTATAACTATAATGTTGATATCATGGATGGTCCTGTATAGTCTCATAACATGGTTATAACTATAATGTTGATATCATGGATGGTCAGTCCTGTATAGCCTCATAACATGGTTATAACTATAATGTTGATATCATGGATGGTCCTGTATAGCCTCATAACATGGTTATAACTATAATGTTGACATCATGGATGGTCCTGTATAGCCTCATAACATGGTTATAACTATAATGTTGATATCATGGATGGTCCTGTATAGGCTCATAACATGGTTATAACTATAATGTTGATATCATGGATGGTCAGTCCTGTATAGTCTCATAACATGGTTATAACTATAATGTTGATATCATGGATGGTCAGTCCTGTATAGCCTCATAACATGGTTATAACTATAAAGTTGATATCATGGATGATCAGTCCTGTATAGTCTCATAACATGGTTATAACTATAATGTTGATATCATGGATGGTCAGTCCTGTATAGTCTCATAGCATGGTTATAACTATAATGTTGATATCATGGATGGTCCTGTATAGCCTCATAACATGGTTATAACTATAATGTTGATATCATGGATGGTCAGTCCTGTATAGTCTCATAACATGGTTATAACTATAATGTTGATATCATGGATGGTCAGTCCTGTATAGCCTCATAACATGGTTATAACTATAATGTTGATATCATGGATGGCCAGTCCTGTTTAGCCTCATAACATGGTTATAACTATAATGTTGATATCATGGATGGTCCTGTATAGGCTCATAACATGGTTATAACTATAATGTTGATATCATGGATGGCCAGTCCTGTTTAGCCTCATAACATGGTTATAACTATAATGTTGATATCATGGATGGTCCTGTATAGTCTCATAACATGGTTATAACTATAATGTTGATATCATGGATGGCCAGTCCTGTTTAGCCTCATAACATGGTTATAACTATAATGTTGATATCATGGATGGTCCTGTATAGGCTCATAACATGGTTATAACTATAATGTTGATATCATGGATGGTCAGTCCTGTATAGTCTCATAACATGGTTATAACTACAATGTTGATATCATGGATGGCCAGTCCTGTTTAGCCTCATAACATGGTTATAACTATAATGTTGATATCATGGATGGTCCTGTATAGGCTCATAACATGGTTATAACTATAATGTTGATATCATGGATGGCCAGTCCTGTTTAGCCTCATAACATGGTTATAACTATAATGTTGATATCATGGATGGTCCTGTATAGTCTCATAACATGGTTATAACTATAATGTTGATATCATGGATGGCCAGTCCTGTTTAGCCTCATAACATGGTTATAACTATAATGTTGATATCATGGATGGTCCTGTATAGGCTCATAACATGGTTATAACTATAATGTTGATATCATGGATGGTCAGTCCTGTATAGTCTCATAACATGGTTATAACTACAATGTTGATATCATGGATGGTCAGTCCTGTATAGTCTCATAACATGGTTATAACTATAATGTTGATATCATGGATGGTCAGTCCTGTATAGCCTCATAACATGGTTATAACTATAATGTTGATATCATGGATGGTCAGTCCTGTATAGCCTCATAACATGGTTATAACTATAATGTTGATATCATGGATGGTCAGTCCTGTATAGCCTCATAACATGGTTATAACTATAATGTTGATATCATGGATGGTCCTGTATAGGCTCATAACATGGTTATAACTATAATGTTGATATCATGGATGGTCAGTCCTGTATAGTCTCATAACATGGTTATAACTACAATGTTGATATCATGGATGGTCAGTCCTGTATAGTCTCATAACATGGTTATAACTATAATGTTGATATCATGGATGGTCAGTCCTGTATAGCCTCATAACATGGTTATAACTATAATGTTGATATCATGGATGGTCAGTCCTGTATAGCCTCATAACATGGTTATAACTATAATGTTGATATCATGGATGGTCAGTCCTGTATAGCCTCATAACATGGTTATAACTATAATGTTGATATCATGGATGGTCAGTCCTGTATAGCCTCATAACATGGTTATAACTATAATGTTGATATCATGGATGGTCAGTCCTGTATAGCCTCATAACATGGTTATAACTATAATGTTGATATCATGGATGGTCAGTCCTGTATAGCCTCATAACATGGTTATAACTATAATGTTGATATCATGGATGGTCAGTCCTGTATAGCCTCATAACATGGTTATAACTATAATGTTGATATCATGGATGGTCAGTCCTGTATAGTCTCATAACATGGTTATAACTATAATGTTGATATCATGGATGGTCAGTCCTGTATAGCCTCATAACATGGTTATAATTATAATGTTGATATCATGGATGGTCCTGTATAGTCTCATAACATGGTTATAACTATAATGTTGATATCATGGATGGTCAGTCCTGTATAGTCTCATAACATGGTTATAACTATAATGTTGATATCATGGATGGTCAGTCCTGTATAATGTTGATATCATGGATGGTCAGTCCTGTATAGTCTCATAACATGGTTATAACTATAATGTTGATATCATGGCTGGTCAGTACTTACATCCACAGCTCTGTCTATTAATCTGAGAGTGGATACATTTCTCCAAGCCCCATCCCTCAGCTTTTTACCAAAACAGAGGCGGGGCGGCCGTTTTGTTATTTCCCCTTTAAACAGCTGCATATTATCAAGATGTCATAGTGTCACCAACTAAAAGGTAAACAATAACAAATTCAGCGCATGACATTCATTTATCACATGTAAAATAGCACTTTTCAGTAGTGCTCAAAGCCAATCCATGAGAGCAGCATTTATTTTTCAACCCGAATCAACGAGCCCCAATCAGTTCTCCATGACAACACACTGATAAACAACAGAATGGGACTGGGTCATACTTCCTTAGTTTTACGGGGTTCTGCTCAGGTAAAACTATTCGGCAAACAATAAATCCTATTCTTGAAAATCAAGGGGTATTACATGTATTGGAATGACCGGAATTGATAAAACTTTGGGTTTTTTTTAAATGTAAAGATTTAATTTAATCGTATTATTATTATATGTAGTAGAAAGCGATTGGTTAGAGGAAGCCCACATAACCAACCCATTAAGTAACATGTAACATCCACATACAGTGGGGCAAACAAGTATTTTGTCAGCCACCAAGTGTGCAAGTTCTCCCACTTAAAAAGATGAGAGAGGCCTTATTTTCCACCATAATTTGCAAATAAATTAATAAAAAAATCTTACAATGTGATTTTCTGGATTTTTTTTCTCTAATTTTGTCTGTCATAGTTGAAGTGTACCTATGATGAAAATTACAGGCCTCTCTCATCTTTTTAAGTGGGAGAACTTGCACAATTGGTGGCTGACTAAATACTTTTTTTTGCACCCACTTTACCTAGCTGACCATTACATCTAGAAGGACTTCTCTGTAAATACCTAGCTGACCATTACATCTAGAAGGACTTCTCTGTAAATACCTAGCTGACCATTACATCTAGAAGGACTTCTCTGTAAATACCTAGCTGACCATTACATCTAGAAGGACTTCTCTATAAATACCTAGCTGACCATTACATCTAGAAGGACTTCTCTATAAATACCTAGCTGACCATTACATCTAGAAGGACTTCTCTGTAAATACCTAGCTGACCATTACATCTAGAAGGACTTCTCTGTAAATACCTAGCTGACCATTACATCTAGAAGGACTTCTCTATAAATACCTAGCTGACCATTACATCTAGAAGGACTTCTCTGTAAATACCTAGCTGACCATTACATCTAGAAGGACTTCTCTGTAAATACCTAGCTGACCATTACATCTAGAAGGACTTCTCTGTAAATACCTAGCTGACCATTACATCTAGAAGGACTTCTCTGTAAATACCTAGCTGACCATTACATCTAGAAGGACTTCTCTGTAAATACCTAGCTGACCATTACATCTAGAAGGACTTCTCTATAAATACCTAGCTGACCATTACATCTAGAAGGACTTCTCTGTAAATACCTAGCTGACCATTACATCTAGAAGGACTTCTCTGTAAATACCTAGCTGACCATTACATCTAGAAGGACTTCTCTATAAATACCTAGCTGACCATTACATCTAGAAGGACTTCTCTATAAATACCTAGCTGACCATTACATCTAGAAGGACTTCTCTGTAAATACCTAGCTGACCATTACATCTAGAAGGACTTCTCTGTAAATACCTAGCTGACCATTACATCTAGAAGGACTTCTCTATAAACACCTAGCTGACCATTACATCTAGAAGGACTTCTCTATAAATACCTAGCTGACCATTACATCTAGAAGGACTTCTCTGTAAATACCTAGCTGACCATTACATCTAGAAGGACTTCTCTATAAATACCTAGCTGACCATTACATCTAGAAGGACTTCTCTGTAAATACCTAGCTGACCATTACATCTAGAAGGACTTCTCTGTAAATACCTAGCTGACCATTACATCTAGAAGGACTTCTCTATAAATACCTAGCTGACCATTACATCTAGAAGGACTTCTCTGTAAATACCTAGCTGACCATTACATCTAGAAGGACTTCTCTGTAAATACCTAGCTGACCATTACATCTAGAAGGACTTCTCTATAAATACCTAGCTGACCATTCATCTAGAAGGACTTCTCTATAAATACCTAGCTGACCATTACATCTAGAAGGACTTCTCTATAAATACCTAGCTGACCACTACATCTAGAAGGACTTCTCTGTAAATACCTAGCTGACCATTACATCTAGAAGGACTTCTCTGTAAATACCTAGCTGACCATTACATCTAGAAGGACTTCTCTGTAAATACCTAGCTGACCATTACATCTAGAAGGACTTCTCTGTAAATACCTAGCTGACCATTACATCTAGAAGGACTTCTCTATAAATACCTAGCTGACCATTACATCTAGAAGGACTTCTCTGTAAATACCTAGCTGACCATTACATCTAGAAGGACTTCTCTATAAATACCTAGCTGACCATTACATCTAGAAGGACTTCTCTGTAAATACCTAGCTGACCATTACATCTAGAAGGACTTCTCTATAAATACCTAGCTGACCATTACATCTAGAAGGACTTCTCTGTAAATACCTAGCTGACCATTACATCTAGAAGGACTTCTCTATAAATACCTAGCTGACCATTACATCTAGAAGGACTTCTCTGTAAATACCTAGCTGACCATTACATCTAGAAGGACTTCTCTGTAAATACCTAGCTGACCATTACATCTAGAAGGACTTCTCTGTAAATACCTAGCTGACCATTACATCTAGAAGGACTTCTCTGTAAATACCTAGCTGACCATTACATCTAGAAGGACTTCTCTGTAAATACCTAGCTGACCATTACATCTAGAAGGACTTCTCTATAAATACCTAGCTGACCATTACATCTAGAAGGACTTCTCTATAAATACCTAGCTGACCATTACATCTAGAAGGACTTCTCTGTAAATACCTAGCTGACCATTACATCTAGAAGGACTTCTCTATAAATACCTAGCTGACCATTACATCTAGAAGGACTTCTCTGTAAATACCTAGCTGACCATTACATCTAGAAGGACTTCTCTATAAATACCTAGCTGACCATTACATCTAGAAGGACTTCTCTGTAAATACCTAGCTGACCATTACATCTAGAAGGACTTCTCTATAAATACCTAGCTGACCATTACATCTAGAAGGACTTCTCTGTAAATACCTAGCTGACCATTACATCTAGAAGGACTTCTCTGTAAATACCTAGCTGACCATTACATCTAGAAGGACTTCTCTGTAAATACCTAGCTGACCATTACATCTAGAAGGACTTCTCTGTAAATACCTAGCTGACCATTACATCTAGAAGGACTTCTCTGTAAATACCTAGCTGACCATTACATCTAGAAGGACTTCTCTGTAAATACCTAGCTGACCATTACATCTAGAAGGACTTCTCTATAAATACCTAGCTGACCATTACATCTAGAAGGACTTCTCTATAAATACCTAGCTGACCATTACATCTAGAAGGACTTCTCTGTAAATACCTAGCTGACCATTACATCTAGAAGGACTTCTCTGTAAATATCTAGCTGACCATTACATCTAGAATGACTTCTCTGTAAATACCTAGCTGACCATTACATCTAGAAGGACTTCTCTGTAAATACCTAGCTGACCATTACATCTAGAAGGACTTCTCTGTAAATACCTAGCTGACCATTACATCTAGAAGGACTTCTCTGTAAATACCTAGCTGACCATTACATCTAGAAGGACTTCTCTGTAAATACCTAGCTGATCATTACATCTAGAAGGACTTCTCTATAAATACCTAGCTGACCATTACATCTAGAAGGACTTCTCTGTAAATACCTAGCTGACCATTACATCTAGAAGGACTTCTCTGTAAATACCTAGCTGACCATTACATCTAGAAGGACTTCTCTGTAAATACCTAGCTGACCATTACATCTAGAAGGACTTCTCTATAAATACCTAGCTGACCATTACATCTAGAAGGACTTCTCTATAAATACCTAGCTGACCATTACATCTAGAAGGACTTCTCTATAAACACCTAGCTGACCATTCATCTAGAAGGACTTCTCTGTAAATACCTAGCTGACCATTACATCTAGAAGGACTTCTCTATAAATACCTAGCTGACCATTACATCTAGAAGGACTTCTCTGTAAATACCTAGCTGACCATTACATCTAGAAGGACTTCTCTATAAATACCTAGCTGACCATTCATCTAGAATGACTTCTCTGTAAATACCTAGCTGACCATTACATCTAGAAGGACTTCTCTGTAAATACCTAGCTGACCATTACATCTAGAAGGACTTCTCTATAAATACCTAGCTGACCATTACATCTAGAAGGACTTCTCTGTAAATACCTAGCTGACCATTACATCTAGAAGGACTTCTCTATAAATACCTAGCTGACCATTCATCTAGAAGGACTTCTCTGTAAATACCTAGCTGACCATTACATCTAGAAGGACTTCTCTGTAAATACCTAGCTGACCATTACATCTAGAAGGACTTCTCTGTAAATACCTAGCTGACCATTACATCTAGAAGGACTTCTCTGTAAATACCTAGCTGACCATTACATCTAGAAGGACTTCTCTATAAATACCTAGCTGACCATTACATCTAGAAGGACTTCTCTATAAATACCTAGCTGACCATTACATCTAGAAGGACTTCTCTGTAAATACCTAGCTGACCATTACATCTAGAAGGACTTCTCTATAAATACCTAGCTGACCATTACATCTAGAAGGACTTCTCTGTAAATACCTAGCTGACCATTACATCTAGAAGGACTTCTCTGTAAATACCTAGCTGACCATTACATCTAGAAGGACTTCTCTGTAAATACCTAGCTGACCATTACATCTAGAAGGACTTCTCTGTAAATACCTAGCTGACCATTACATCTAGAAGGACTTCTCTGTAAATACCTAGCTGACCATTACATCTAGAAGGACTTCTCTGTAAATACCTAGCTGACCATTACATCTAGAAGGACTTCTCTGTAAATACCTAGCTGACCATTACATCTAGAAGGACTTCTCTGTAAATACCTAGCTGACCATTACATCTAGAAGGACTTCTCTATAAATACCTAGCTGACCATTACATCTAGAAGGACTTCTCTATAAATACCTAGCTGACCATTACATCTAGAAGGACTTCTCTTTAGTGTCGCTGGTCATTCCTGTTACATCGAACTTTACGTTTAAAATAGTTTAAGATCGTCAAATAGACTAAAACAGCCCTGCATGTGTCATAGCCATATTTACAGGTTTGCTAAAATAGCTTTTATAGACTGCGGGATATCACAAAGATCAAATGGTTGCTTGGTAACTCGGTTATAATGCCAGTACATTCAGAGAATAGGGTCAAATGTCCCCACTTACGGATTTTCGCGACGCTGGCCACCAGGATCCATATAGCGATAATGTAAGGCGTCTGAACATAGCTCCATTCCCACTGCACCATCTGAAACCCCCCGCCGTGGCGGTGCGACTCGCCGCCGTCCTCCGTGGTCGCGGACGGTTCCTCGGCGGACCGGGCCAAGGCAATACCCGGCGAGGCATACTCCTCCCGGGGCTGAACCTGGAAGCGGTCTAGAGAGGTGGTCGGAGAAGCGGGTAGCGACGGACCGCGTTGTCCCCCGCTACGCAGCTCCAGGTCCGGAAGAAACGACGCGTCTGTCGCGGGGAGGTCAGCCGCATCTTTACCGACTACCGAAAGCAGAAGGAGCACAGGCACACTGACGAGGAGCATCTTCCCGTTAAACTCACTCAGCCTCGCGTCATCTTCTATTCTCTCTTTATACACACCACCAAGGGGAGTACCGGAGGTAAGATAAGAAGGACACGACGTAAGGGACGATACCTGTCACCGGTTTACAATATCAACAACACCTCTCTCTCTCTCTCTCTCTCTCTCTTTCACTCTCTCATTAAGCGGTACGCTAGCGGTAACACAGTCGAGCCTCTACCGGCTGGCATAGCCGATCTTGGCACGTGACCCAAACTCTAAGAACCGCTAGGACCGAGCCCCGTTAAAGAGCCATTACATGCGCACGGGCCACAGCAGTGTGCGGATCTAAGAGCTGTCAATGTATTGTTTTTAAAGACGACTACTCCTATCATTCTGTGAAAGATGACTACTCCTGACTATCATTCTGTGAAAGACGACTACTCTTGACCGTAGCATTCTGTGAAAGACGATAGCATCCTGTGAAAGTTTGAGACAGTTTACTACTAGAGCCACAAGGCAAATGTAACCCAACACAATCGCAGTGAAAGAATAACATTGGTACAGTAGACGGTATGCTTGAAGATGTTTATTTTTATTATTCAGTTGGGAAACATATGACAATAAAACACTATTAAAATAAGGATTTCAATTAGACATTATTACAACCATTTGAGCATTTAGTTACAGTTTGCCGTCGCTCCTGTGTCCACACAGACACACACACGGTTCCATAACACGGCCATCGTGTCCCACACAGACTCACACATGGTTCCATAATACAGCCATCGTGTCCCACACAGACACACACATGGTTCCATAACACGGCCATCGTCGTAACAATAGAAAGGCCACTTTAATTCTCTATTTAAAAACATTGTAACAGCAGGCAGAACACTGTGTCGTACAATAGCAGGTTATCTTCATCGGAAGGTTCAAATACATTTCAAACAGGGGTTTAATAAGGAGAAAACATTCAGAGAGGAGGAAGAGGGTTTAATAAGGAGAAAACATTCAGAGAGGAGGAAGAGGGTTTAATAAGGAGAAAACATTCAGAGGAGGAAGAGGGGTTAATAAGGAGAAAACATTCAGAGGAGGAAGAGGGGTTAATAAGGAGAAAACATTCAGAGGAGGAGGAGGGGTTAATAAGGAGAAAACATTCAGAGAGGAGGAAGAGGGGTTAATAAGGAGAAAACATTCAGAGAGGAAGAAGAGGGGTTAATAAGGAGAAAACATTCAGAGAGGAGGAAGAGGGGTTAATAAGGAGAAAACATTCAGAGAGGAGGAAGAGGGGTTAATAAGGAGAAAACATTCAGAGAGGAGGAAGAGGGGTTAATAAGGAGAAAACATTCAGAGAGGAGGAAGAGGGTTTAATAAGGAGAAAACATTCAGAGGAGGAAGAGGGGGGGGGGGGGTATGTTTAACATATGTGCCTCAGAATAGGGTCAGAAGTGGGGTACGTTTTAAAATGGCACCCTTCTCTCCCTACATATTGCAGTACTTTTAAACAGAGCCAAAAGTAGTGTACTACTGTATATAGGGAATAGGGTGCGATATGGGACACAGTGGTGGAACTACTGTATATAGGGAATAGGGTGCGATATGGGACTGTATATAGGGAATAGGGTGTGATTTAGGACTGTATATAGGGAATAGGGTGTGATTTGGGACACCGGCGTGGAACTACTGTATATAGGGAATAGGGTGTGATATGGGACTGTATATAGGGAATAGGGTGTGATATGGGACTGTATATAGGGAATAGGGTGTGATTTGGGACTGTATATAGGGAATAGGGTGTGATTTGGGACACCGGCGTGGAACTACTGTATATAGGGAATAGGGTGTGATATGGGACTGTATATAGGGAATAGGGTGTGATATGGGACACAGCTGTGGAGTACATATATCTACAGGAAATAGTGAATGTGTAAACAACATGCAGTACTCATTCACCTAGAATAAACACACCTCAATACACACAGGTATTACCAACTCAATACACACAGGTATTAACAACTCAATACACACAGGTACACACACCTCTATACACACAGTTATTAACAACTCAATACACACAGGTATTAACAACTCAATACACACAGGTACACACACCTCTATACACACAGGTATTAACACCTCAATACACACAGGTATACACACAGGTAGACACACCTCAATACACACAGGTATACACACACCTCTATACACACAGGTATTAACAACTCAATACACACAGGTACACACCTCCATACACACAGGTATTAACAACTCAATACACACAGGTATACACACACCTCTATACACACAGGTATTAACAACTCAATACACACAGGTACACACATCTCTATACACACAGGTAGACACACTTCAATACACACAGGTAGACACACAGGTATACACACCTCAATACACACAGGTACACACATCTCTATACACACCTCAATACACACAGGTAGACACACTTCAATACACACAGGTAGACACACAGGTATACACACCTCAATACACACAGGTAGACACACAGGTAACACACAGGTATACACACAGGTATTAACAATTCAATACACAGGTACACACACAGGTATACACACACAGGTACAGACACCTGTACTCAATTCAACTACCGGTAGTGAACACGTGATCAGAAATAGTGAAGTCATGACAGCATTATCCTTGCTATTGTATCATACCCCACCTCCCTGTGCAAATAGGCAAATGTCTTTATTCTGTATGTATCATAGTCACAACCTCCTTCACAACACTGCCCTTAAAGGATTGCATTTAGAAAAGAGATCTACATGACCAGAGGTTGTTCTATATGACCAGAGGTTGTTCTATATGACCAGAGGTTGTTCTATATGACCAGAGGTTGTTCTATATGACCAGAGGTTGTTCTACATGACCAGAGGTTGTTCTATACTGTTCTATATGACCAGAGGTTGTTCTATACTGTTCTATATGACCAGAGGTTGTTCTATACTGTTCTATATGACCAGAGGTTGTTCTATATGACCAGATGTTGTTCTATATGACCTGAGGTTGTTCTATACTGTTCTACATGACCAGAGGTTGTTCTATACTGTTCTACATGACCAGAGGTTGTTCTATACTGTTCTACATGACCAGAGGTTGTTCTATATGACCAGAGGTTGTTCTATATGACCAGAGGTTGTTCTATACTGTTCTACATGACCAGAGGTTGTTCTAAACTGTTCTATATGACCAGAGGTTGTTCTAAACTGTTCTACATGACCAGAGGTTGTTCTATATGACCAGAGGTTGTTCTATACTGTTCTACATGACCAGAGGTTGTTCTATACTGTTCTATATGACCAGAGGTTGTTCTAAACTGTTCTACATGACCAGAGGTTGTTCTATACTGTTCTATATGACCAGAGGTTGTTCTAAACTGTTCTATATGACCAGAGGTTGTTCTATATGACCAGAGGTTGTTCTATACTGTTCTACATGACCAGAGGTTGTTCTATATGACCAGAGGTTGTTCTATACTGTTCTACATGACCAGAGGTTGTTCTATACTGTTCTATATGACCAGAGGTTGTTCTAAACTGTTCTATATGACCAGAGGTTGTTCTATATGACCAGAGGTTGTTCTATACTGTTCTACATGACCAGAGGTTGTTCTATACTGTTCTATATGACCAGAGGTTGTTCTAAACTGTTCTACATGACCAGAGGTTGTTCTATACTGTTCTACATGACCAGAGGTTGTTCTATATGACCAGAGGTTGTTCTACATGACCAGAGGTTGTTCTATACTGTTCTATATGACCAGAGGTTGTTCTATACTGTTCTACATGACCAGAGGTTGTTCTATACTGTTCTATATGACCAGAGGTTGTTCTATACTGTTCTACATGACCAGAGGTTGTTCTATATGACCAGAGGTTGTTCTACATGACCAGAGGTTGTTCTATATGACCAGAGGTTGTTCTATATGACCAGAGGTTGTTCTATATGACCAGAGGTTGTTCTACATGACCAGAGGTTGTTCTATACTGTTCTACATGACCAGAGGTTGTTCTACATGACCAGAGGTTGTTCTATACTGTTCTACATGACCAGAGGTTGTTCTATATGACCAGAGGTTGTTCTACATGACCAGAGGTTGTTCTATATGACCAGAGGTTGTTCTATATGACCAGAGGTTGTTCTATACTGCTCTACATGACCAGAGGTTGTTCTATACTGTTCTATATGACCAGAGGTTGTTCTATACTGTTCTATATGACCAGAGGTTGTTCTATACTGTTCTACATGACCAGAGGTTGTTCTATATGACCAGAGGTTGTTCTATATGACCAGAGGTTGTTCTACATGACCAGAGGTTGTTCTACATGGCCAGAGGTTGTTCTACATGGCCAGAGGTTGTTCTACATGACCAGATGTTGTTCTACATGACCAGAGGTTGTTCTATATGACCAGAGGTTGTTCTATACTGTTCTATATGACCAGAGGTTGTTCTATACTGCTCTATATGACCAGAGGTTGTTCTATACTGTTCTACATGACCAGAGGTTGTTCTATACTGTTCTACATGACCAGAGGTTGTTCTATACTGTTCTACATGACCAGAGGTTGTTCTATACTGTTCTATATGACCAGAGGTTGTTCTATACTGTTCTACATGACCAGAGGTTGTTCTATACTGTTCTACATGACCAGAGGGTGTTCTATACTGTTCTATATGACCAGAGGGTGTTCTATACTGTTCTACATGACCAGAGGGTGTTCTATACTGTTCTATATGACCAGAGGTTGTTCTATACTGTTCTACATGACCAGAGGTTGTTCTATACTGTTCTACATGACCTGAGGTTGTTCTATACTGTTCTATATGACCAGAGGTTGTTCTATACTGTTCTACATGACCAGAGGGTGTTCTATACTGTTCTATATGACCAGAGGGTGTTCTATACTGTTCTACATGACCAGAGGGTGTTCTATACTGTTCTATATGACCAGAGGTTGTTCTATACTGTTCTATATGACCAGAGGTTGTTCTATATGACCAGAGGTTGTTCTATATGACCAGAGGTTGTTCTAAACTGTTCTATATGACCAGAGGTTGTTCTATACTGTTCTACATGACCAGAGGTTGTTCTATACTGTTCTACATGACCAGAGGTTGTTCTATACTGTTCTATATGACCAGAGGTTGTTCTAAACTGTTCTATATGACCAGAGGTTGTTCTAAACTGTTCTACATGACCAGAGGTTGTTCTATACTGTTCTACATGACCAGAGGTTGTTCTATATGACCAGAGGTTGTTCTATATGACCAGAGGTTGTTCTATACTGTTCTATATGACCAGAGGTTGTTCTATAATGTTCTACATGACCAGAGGTTGTTCTATACTGTTCTACATGACCAGAGGTTGTTCTATACTGTTCTACATGACCAGAGGTTGTTCTATACTGTTCTACATGACCAGAGGTTGTTCTATACTGTTCTATATGACCAGAGGGTGTTCTATACTGTTCTATATGACCAGAGGTTGTTCTATACTGTTCTATATGACCAGAGGTTGTTCTATACTGTTCTATATGACCAGAGGTTGTTCTATACTGTTCTATATGACCAGAGGTTGTTCTACATGACCAGAGGTTGTTCTATACTGTTCTATATGACCAGAGGTTGTTCTATATGACCAGAGGTTGTTCTATACTGTTCTACATGACCAGAGGTTGTTCTATACTGTTCTATATGACCAGAGGTTGTTCTAAACTGTTCTACATGACCAGAGGTTGTTCTATACTGTTCTACATGACCAGAGGTTGTTCTATATGACCAGAGGTTGTTCTATATGACCAGAGGTTGTTCTATACTGTTCTATATGACCAGAGGTTGTTCTATACTGTTCTACATGACCAGAGGTTGTTCTATACTGTTCTACATGACCAGAGGTTGTTCTATACTGTTCTATATAAAGGTGTGTGTTTGTGATGGAACAAATCAACCCTCTTGAACTGAAGTAGGATGGGGCGGGTAAAATACAACACACCGTACCTAGACTCACCAAACACACATCCCCCACCCTCGTGGGGTCCAAATATTAACCGTGAAACAAGGTCTCTGTGTGTGATAAATAATATGGGCATGTGACCTGGTTCATATCTCCTCTGTCTAGATCAGATCACCTCATCTCTCGATTGAGAAGTCTCTCTCTCTGTGTGTGATAAATAATATGGTCATGTGACCTGGTTCATATCTCCTCTGTCTAGATCAGATCACCTCATCTCTCGATTGAGAAGTCTCTCTCTCTCTGTGTGTGATAAATAATATGGTCATGTGACCTGGTTCATATGTCCTCTGTCTAGATCAGATCACCTCGTCTCTCGATTGAGAAGTCTCTCTCTCTGTGTGTGATAAATAATATGGTCATGTGACCTGGTTCATATCTCCTCTGTCTAGATCAGATCACTTCGTCTCTCGATTGAGACGTCTCTCTCTCTGTGTGTGTGTCCGAGACGTCTCTCTCTCTGTGTGAGTGTGTGTGTGCGAGTGTGTGTGTGTGTGTGTGTGTGAGTGTGAGTGTGTGTGTGTCATGTGAGACGTCTCTCTCTCTCGGTGTGTGTCTGAGACGTCTCTCTCTCGGTGTGTGTGTGTGTGTGTGGTCTGAGACCAGACTCAACATAACCTCTTTATAGAACAGACTATCTATAATTATATAAAGTTAATAACATCGGATCCATTAGAATAATAACACCAGAGTTTATATTCAACCACTTCCTGACTAAAACATCCTGTTACCCCTCCACCCCACCACCCTGACTCCAGATACACAGTATAACCTTTAAAATATAGTGACGTCTGTCCTTAATGTTCAGTTAAATGTCCATCACACTGTATATATATATATATCTCTTCAATATGATACGTCAGGATGTTTACGACACCAAAACATCTGAATATTTAACTCCACACCTGAAACACTTGTTCTGCCAGGTTCTCTGTCCGGAGACTCATCCATTTAGAGGAAAAAAAACCCAGATGAACAAGAGCTCTCACGTCTTCCTGTAACACGGTTGTTTTGTAGTGAGACAGGAACAAGGCCAAAGCATTGTGGGAGGGGCGGGCTACTGTAGTGAGACAGGAACAAGGCCAAAGCATTGTGGGAGGGGCGGGGCTACTGTAGTGAGACAGGAACAAGCCCAAAGCATTGTGGGAGGGGCGGGGGGGGGGCTACTGTAGTGAGACAGGAACAAGCCCAAAGCATTGTGGGAGGGGCGGGGGGGGCTACTGTATTGAGACAGGAACAAGCCCAAAGCATTGTGGGAGGGGCGGGGGGGGCTACTGTATTGAGACAGGAACAAGCCCAAAGCATTGTGGGAGGGGCGGGGGGCTACTGTAGACAGCACCAGCATGTCCTTCCTACATGTATTCTCTCTACTTTCTGTCACATCAGGACTTTCTAAGATCCAGGCCCTCGGTACGAGCTTCATCCTTCCTCTTCATGGCTGGTGTGTCTGGTAGTCCTGTGTGTGTGTGTGTGTGTCTGGTAGTACTGTTTCTCTGTGTGTGGTACGAGCTTCATCCTTCCTCTTCATGGCTGGTGTGTCTGGTAGTGCTGTGTGTGTGTGTGTGTCTGGTAGTGGTGTGTGTGTGTGTGTGTGTGTGTGTTAGTACTGCGTCTCAGTCTGTCTGTGTAGGTCTCTGCGTGTTCAGAGCTGGTCTCCAGTCTGTGTAGGTCTCTCTGTGTGTTCAGAGCTGGTCTCCAGTCTGTGTAGGTCTCTGTGTGTTCAGAGCTGGTCTCCAGTCTGTGTAGGTCTCTCTGTGTGTTCAGAGCTGGTCTCCAGTCTGTGTAGGTCTCTCTGTGTGTTCAGAGCTGGTCTCCAGTCTGTGTAGGTCTCTCTGTGTGTTCAGAGCTGGTCTCCAGTCTGTGTAGGTCTCTCTGTGTGTTCAGAGCTGGTCTCCAGTCTGTGTAGGTCTCTGTGTGTTCAGAGCTGGTCTCCAGTCTGTGTAGGTCTCTGTGTGTGTTCAGAGCTGGTCTCCAGTCTTGTTGCCGAGTCCCAGAGCCTGAACCACGTCAACACTTAGTCCGCTCTTCAGAGTCCTCCTCACTGCAACACACAGAAACACCATGTCAAACTAAATGAGAACAATGCACACACACACACACACACGTTACCACGGCAACGCACACACACACACACACACACACGTTACCACGGCAACGCACACACACACACACACACACACGTTACCACGGCCAGAACCCTATTCCCTATATAGTGGTACTACTATAGACCAGAGCCCTATTCCCTATATAGTGGTACTACTATAGACCAGAGCCCTATTCCCTATATAGTGGTACTACTATAGACCAGAGCCCTATTCCATATATAGTGTACTACTATAGACCAGAGCCCTATTCCCTATATAGTGGTACTACTATAGACCAGAGCCTTATTCCCTATATAGTGGTACTACTATAGACCAGAGCCCTATTCCCTATATAGTGGTACTACTATAGACCAGAGTCCTATTCCCTATATAGTGGTACTACTATAGACCAGAGCCCTATTCCCTATATAGTGGTACTACTATAAACCAGAGCCCTATTCCCTATATAGTGGTACTACTATAGACCAGAGCCCTATTCCCTATATAGTGGTACTACTTTAGACCAGAGCCCTATTCCCTATATAGTGGTACTACTATATACCAGGGCCCTATTCCCTATATAGTGGTACTACTATAGACCAGAGCCCTATTCCCTATATAGTGGTGCTACTATAGACCAGAGCCCTATTCCCTATATAGTGGTGCTACTATAGACCAGAGCCCTATTCCCTATATAGTACACTACTATAGACCAGAGCCCTATTCCCTATATAGTGCACTATAGACCAGACCCCTATTCCCTATATAGTACACTACTATAGACCAGACCCCTATTCCCTATATAGTGGTGCTACTATAGACCAGAGCCCTATTCCCTATATAGTGGTGCTACTATAGACCAGAGCCCTATTCCCTATATAGTACACTACTATAGACCAGAGCCCTATTCCCTATATAGTGCACTATAGACCAGAGCCCTATTCCCTATATAGTACACTACTATAGACCAGAGCCCTATTCCCTATATAGTGGTACTACTATAGACCAGAGCCCTATTCCCTATATAGTGGTACTACTATAGACCAGAGCCCTATTCCCTATATAGTGGTACTACTATAGACCAGAGCCCTATTCCCTATATAGTGGTACTACTATAGACCAGAGCCCTATTCCCTATATAGTGGTACTACTATAGACCAGAGCCCTATTCCCTATATAGTGGTACTACTTTAGACCAGAGCCCTATTCCCTATATAGTGGTACTACTATAGACCAGAGCCCTATTCCCTATATAGTGGTGCTACTATAGACCAGAGCCCTATTCCCTATATAGTGGTGCTACTATAGACCAGAGCCCTATTCCCTATATAGTGGTACTACTATAGACCAGAGCCCTATTCCCTATATAGTGGTACTACTATAGACCAGAGCCCTATTCCCTATATAGGGTACTACTATAGACCAGAGCCCTATTCCCTATATAGTACACTACTATAGACCAGAGCCCTATTCCCTATATAGTGCACTATAGACCAGAGCCCTATTCCCTATATAGTACACTACTATAGACCAGAGCCCTATTCCCTATATAGTGGTACTACTATAGACCAGAGCCCTATTCCCTATATAGTGGTACTACTATAGACCAGAGCCCTATTCCCTATATAGTGGTACTACTATAGACCAGAGCCCTATTCCCTATATAGTGGTGCTACTATAGACCAGAGCCATATTCCCTATATAGTGGTGCTACTATAGACCAGAGCCATATTCCCTATATAGTGGTGCTACTATAGACCAGACCCCTATTCCCTATATAGTGGTACTACTATAGACCAGAGCCCTATTCCCTATATAGTGGTACTACTATAGACCAGAGCCCTATTCCCTATATAGTGGTACTACTATAGACCAGAGCCCTATTCCCTATATAGTGGTACTACTATAGACCAGAGCCCTATTCCCTATATAGTGGTGCTACTATAGACCAGAGCCCTATTCCCTATATAGTGGTACTACTATAGACCAGAGCCCTATTCCCTATATAGTGGTACTACTATAGACCAGAGCCCTATTCCCTATATAGTGGTACTACTATAGACCAGAGCCCTATTCCCTATATAGTGGTACTACTATAGACCAGAGTCCTATTCCCTATATAGTGGTACTACTATAGACCAGAGCCCTATTCCCTATATAGTGGTACTACTATAGACCAGAGCCCTATTTAGTGGTACTACTATAGACCAGAGCCCTATTCCCTATATAGTACACTACTATAGACCAGAGCCCTATTCCCTATATAGTACACTACTATAGACCAGAGCCCTATTCCCTATATAGTGGTACTACTATAGACCAGAGCCCTATTCCCTATATAGGGTACTACTATAGACCAGAGCCCTATTCCCTATATAGTACACTACTATAGACCAGAGCCCTATTCCCTATATAGTGCACTATAGACCAGAGCCCTATTCCCTATATAGTACACTACTATAGACCAGAGCCCTATTCCCTATATAGTGGTACTACTATAGACCAGAGCCCTATTCCCTATATAGTGGTACTACTATAGACCAGAGCCCTATTCCCTATATAGTGGTGCTACTATAGACCAGAGCCATATTCCCTATATAGTGGTGCTACTATAGACCAGAGCCATATTCCCTATATAGTGGTGCTACTATAGACCAGACCCCTATTCCCTATATAGTGGTACTACTATAGACCAGAGCCCTATTCCCTATATAGTGGTACTACTATAGACCAGAGCCCTATTCCCTATATAGTGGTACTACTATAGACCAGAGCCCTATTCCCTATATAGTGGTACTACTATAGACCAGAGCCCTATTCCCTATATAGTGGTGCTACTATAGACCAGAGCCCTATTCCCTATATAGTGGTACTACTATAGACCAGAGCCCTATTCCCTATATAGTGGTACTACTATAGACCAGAGCCCTATTCCCTATATAGTGGTACTACTATAGACCAGAGCCCTATTCCCTATATAGTGGTACTACTATAGACCAGAGTCCTATTCCCTATATAGTGGTACTACTATAGACCAGAGCCCTATTCCCTATATAGTGGTACTACTATAGACCAGAGCCCTATTTAGTGGTACTACTATAGACCAGAGCCCTATTCCCTATATAGTACACTACTATAGACCAGAGCCCTATTCCCTATATAGTACACTACTATAGACCAGAGCCCTATTCCCTATATAGTACACTACTATAGACCAGAGCCCTATTCCCTATATAGTACACTACTATAGACCAGAGCCCTATTCCCTATATAGTGGTACTACTATAGACCAGAGCCCTATTCCCTATATAGTGGTGCTACTATAGACCAGAGCCCTATTCCCTATATAGTGGTACTACTATAGACCAGAGCCCTATTCCCTATATAGTGGTACTACTATAGACCAGAGCCCTATTCCCTATATAGGGTACTACTATAGACCAGAGCCCTATTCCCTATATAGTACACTACTATAGACCAGAGCCCTATTCCCTATATAGTGCACTATAGACCAGAGCCCTATTCCCTATATAGTACACTACTATAGACCAGAGCCCTATTCCCTATATAGTGGTACTACTATAGACCAGAGCCCTATTCCCTATATAGTGGTACTACTATAGACCAGAGCCCTATTCCCTATATAGTGGTACTACTATAGACCAGAGCCCTATTCCCTATATAGTGGTGCTACTATAGACCAGAGCCATATTCCCTATATAGTGGTGCTACTATAGACCAGACCCCTATTCCCTATATAGTGGTACTACTATAGACCAGAGCCCTATTCCCTATATAGTGGTACTACTATAGACCAGAGCCCTATTCCCTATATAGTGGTACTACTATAGACCAGAGCCCTATTCCCTATATAGTGGTACTACTATAGACCAGAGCCCTATTCCCTATATAGTGGTGCTACTATAGACCAGAGCCCTATTCCCTATATAGTGGTACTACTATAGACCAGAGCCCTATTCCCTATATAGTGGTACTACTATAGACCAGAGCCCTATTCCCTATATAGTGGTACTACTATAGACCAGAGCCCTATTCCCTATATAGTGGTACTACTATAGACCAGAGTCCTATTCCCTATATAGTGGTACTACTATAGACCAGAGCCCTATTCCCTATATAGTGGTACTACTATAGACCAGAGCCCTATTTAGTGGTACTACTATAGACCAGAGCCCTATTCCCAATATAGTGGTACTACTATAGACCAGAGCCCTATTCCCTATATAGTGGTACTACTATAGACCAGAGCCCTATTCCCTATATAGTGGTACTACTATAGACCAGAGCCCTATTCCCTATATAGTGCACTACTATAGACCAGAGCCCTATTCCCTATATAGTACACTACTATAGACCAGAGCCCTATTCCCTATATAGTACACTACTATAGACCAGAGCCCTATTCCCTATATAGTACACTACTATAGACCACTGGGCCCGGCAGGGTACCATTTTGTGAAGGTTCTTGTACACGTTACTGAGACGTCAGGATGTCAGTTGAGAACAGAACAGGTATCAGTTCTTCATTTCTGGGAGAATGAAAAGCTGGGTATTTACTATATAGTTCTGATATCTTTAGAGAGGAACTAACAACAGAGATATTATGGGCCCAGGGAGATAACGCTCTGTTGTCCAGATAAACCTCTGTTATGGACACACATCATACTGTGGATGGACACACAAGGACATAGAGACACAGACAGGGACAAAAGGGCTTATCCCTTAGTGGCGTCACACATCTAGCCTTGACCCTTTTCAGGTACAGGAGGTGGAATCACAATGAGACCAAGATGGAAGACCGTAGTCACCAAGCCTCGTCTAGTAGGACTACAGAGTGGAGGGAAGACAGTAGTCACCAAGCCTCGTCTAGTAGGACTACAGAGTGGAGGGAAGACAGTAGTCACCAAGCCTCGTCTAGTAGGACTACAGAGTGGAGGGAAGACAGTAGTCACCAAGCCTCGTCTAGTAGGACTACAGAGTGGAGGGAAGACAGTAGTCACCAAGCCTCGTCTAGTAGGACTACAGAGTGGAGGGAAGACAGTAGTCACCAAGCCTTGTCTAGTTGGACTACAGAGTGGACTACAGAGTGGACTACAGAGTGGAGGGAAGACAGTAGTCACCAAGCCTCGTCTAGTAGGACTACAGAGTGGAGGGAAGACAGTAGTCACTAAGCCTTGTCTAGTAGGACTACAGAGTGGAGGGAAGACAGTAGTCACGAAGCCTCGTCTAGTAAGACTACAGAGTGGAGGGAAGACAGTAGTCACCAAGCCTCGTCTAGTAGGACTACAGAGTGGAGGGAAGACAGTAGTCACCAAGCCTCGTCTAGTAGGACTACAGAGTGGAGGGAAGACAGTAGTCACTAAGCCTTGTCTAGTAAGACTACAGAGTGGACTACAGAGTGGACGTCTTTTGTTCCAGCCAAACACTATATATATATTTTTTAATTAGGTGCTGGGCTTGAACAAAAGCCTGCACACCTACAAGGCTAGTGATGAACAGTGGGAGCTGTATGGAATGGTAGTACAGCAGCCTCTCTACATTCAGAGCGGATCACTTGGGAAATAGTGATGAACAGTGGGAGCTGTATGGAATGGTAGTACAGCAGCCTCTCTACATTCAAAGCAGATCACTTGGGAAATAACAGGTGAAGAAACAGAGAGAGTTTAGTTTAGTTGAAGGGATCAATTCAACAACTGGCTCTGGTCTACAGGCCCCTCCTCTCCATGTTGTAGTACTCACACGACTTCCTGTTGAGGCGGGAGCGTTTGCGTGTCTTGGGGCTGGACGGCCTCTCTGAGGGGCTCCTGGTAACAGACTTGACTAGCCGATCCATGATCTCATCCGTAGCATCATCCTGGGAGCTAGCACTGTCCTCTTTGGCCACAGACATCTGGGATGGACTAACTGGGCCTAGACCTGGGGACGAAATCAAATCAAACTTTATTTAAAATGGGGGACGAAATCAAATCAAACTTTATTTAAAATGGGGACGAAATCAAATCAAACTTTATTTAAAATGGGGACGAAATCAAATCAAACTTTATTTAAAATGGGGACGAAATCAAATCAAACTTTATTTAAAATGGGGACGAAATCAAATCAAACTTTATTTAAAATGGGGAAGAAGCATTAGAAGAGGAGGAAACAAATATAACATTTTATTGGTTGTATTTAACAGATGTATTGGTGTTGTATAAATATATTTAACAGATGTATTGGTGATGTATAAATATATTTAACAGATGTATTGGTGATGTATTGGTGTTGTATAAATATATTTAACAGATGTATTGGTGTTGTATAAATATATTTAACAGATGTATTGGTGATGTATTGGTGTTGTATAAATATATTTAACAGATGTATTGGTGTTGTATAAATATATTTAACAGATGTATTGGTGTTGTATAAATATATTTAACAGATGTATTGGTGATGTATTGGTGATGTATAAATATATTTAACAGATGTATTGGTGTTGTATAAATATATTTAACAGATGTATTGGTGTATAAATATATTTAACAGATGTATTGGTGATGTATAAATATATTTAACAGATGTATTGGTGTTGTATAAATATATTTAACAGATGTATTGGTGTTGTATAAATATATTTAACAGATGTATTGGTGTTGTATTGGTGATGTATAAATATATTTAACAGATGTATTGGTGTTGTATAAATATATTTAACAGATGTATTGGTGATGTATAAATATATTTAACAGATGTATTGGTGTTGTATAAATATATTTAACAGATGTATTGGTGTTGTATTAATATATTTAACAGATGTATTGGTGTTGTATAAATATATTTAACAGATGTATTGGTGATGTATTGGTGTTGTATAAATATATTTAACAGATGTATTGGTGTTGTATAAATATATTTAACAGATGTATTGGTGTTGTATTGGTGTTGTATAAATATATTTAACAGATGTATTGGTGTTGTATAAATATATTTAACAGATGTATTGGTGTTGTATTGGTGATGTATAAATATATTTAACAGATGTATTGGTGTTGTATAAATATATTTAACAGATGTATTGGTGATGTATAAATATATTTAACAGATGTATTGGTGTTGTATAAATATATTTAACAGATGTATTGGTGATGTATAAATATATTTAACAGATGTATTGGTGTTGTATTGGTGTTGTATAAATATATTTAACAGATGTATTGGTGTTGTATAAATATATTTAACAGATGTATTGGTGTTGTATTGGTGTTGTATAAATATATTTAACAGATGTATTGGTGTTGTATAAATATATTTAACAGATGTATTGGTGATGTATAAATATATTTAACAGATGTATTGGTGATGTATAAATATATTTAACAGATGTATTGGTGATGTATAAATATATTTAACAGATGTATTGGTGTTGTATAAATATATTTAACAGATGTATTGGTGTTGTATTGGTGTTGTATAAATATATTTAACAGATGTATTGGTGATGTATAAATATATTTAACAGATGTATTGGTGTTGTATTGGTGTTGTATAAATATATTTAACAGATGTATTGGTGTTGTATAAATATATTTAACAGATGTATTGGTGATGTATTGGTGTTGTATAAATATATTTAACAGATGTATTGGTGATGTATAAATATATTTAACAGATGTATTGGTGTTGTATAAATATATTTAACAGATGTATTGGTGATGTATAAATATATTTAACAGATGTATTGGTGATGTATTGGTGTTGTATAAATATATTTAACAGATGTATTGGTGTTGTATAAATATATTTAACAGATGTATTGGTGTTGTATTGGTGTTGTATAAATATATTTAACAGATGTATTGGTGTTGTATAAATATATTTAACAGATGTATTGGTGTTGTATTGGTGATGTATAAATATATTTAACAGATGTATTGGTGTTGTATTGGTGTTGTATAAATATATTTAACAGATGTATTGGTGATGTATTGGTGATGTATAAATATATTTAACAGATGTATTGGTGTATACATATATTTAACAGATGTATTGGTGTTGTATTGGTGATGTATAAATATATTTAACAGATGTATTGGTGATGTATAAATATATTTAACAGATGTATTGGTGTATAAATATATTTAACAGATGTATTGGTGATGTATTGGTGATGTATAAATATATTTAACAGATGTATTGGTGTATAAATATATTTAACAGATGTATTGGTGTTGTATTGGTGATGTATAAATATATTTAACAGATGTATTGGTGATGTATAAATATATTTAACAGATGTATTGGTGTTGTATAAATATATTTAACAGATGTATTGGTGATGTATTGGTGATGTATAAATATATTTAACAGATGTATTGGTGATGTATAAATATATTTAACAGATGTATTGGTGATGTATAAATATATTTAACAGATGTATTGGTGATGTATAAATATATTTAACAGATGTATTGGTGTTGTATAAATATATTTAACAGATGTATTGGTGATGTATTGGTGTTGTATAAATATATTTAACAGATGTATTGGTGATGTATAAATATATTTAACAGATGTATTGGTGTTGTATAAATATATTTAACAGATGTATTGGTGATGTATAAATATATTTAACAGATGTATTGGTGTTGTATAAATATATTTAACAGATGTATTGGTGATGTATTGGTGTTGTATAAATATATTTAACAGATGTATTGGTGATGTATAAATATATTTAACAGATGTATTGGTGTTGTATAAATATATTTAACAAATGTATTGGTGATGTATAAATATATTTAACAGATGTATTGGTGATGTATAAATATATTTAACAGATGTATTGGTGTTGTATAAATATATTTAACAGATGTATTGGTGTTGTATAAATATATTTAACAGATGTATTGGTGTTGTATAAATATATTTAACAGATGTATTGGTGATGTATAAATATATTTAACAGATGTATTGGTGTTGTATAAATATATTTAACAGATGTATTGGTGATGTATAAATATATTTAACAGATGTATTGGTGTTGTATAAATATATTTAACAGATGTATTGGTGATGTATAAATATATTTAACAGATGTATTGGTGATGTATAAATATATTTAACAGATGTATTGGTGTTGTATTGGTGTTGTATAAATATATTTAACAGATGTATTGGTGTTGTATAAATATATTTAACAGATGTATTGGTGATGTATAAATATATTTAACAGATGTATTGGTGTTGTATAAATATATTTAACAGATGTATTGGTGATGTATAAATATATTTAACAGATGTATTGGTGATGTATAAATATATTTAACAGATGTATTGGTGATGTATAAATATATTTAACAGATGTATTGGTGATGTATTGGTGTTGTATAAATATATTTAACAGATGTATTGGTGTTGTATAAATATATTTAACAGATGTATTGGTGATGTATAAATATATTTAACAGATGTATTGGTGATGTATAAATATATTTAACAGATGTATTGGTGATGTATAAATATATTTAACAGATGTATTGGTGTTGTATTGGTGTTGTATAAATATATTTAACAGATGTATTGGTGTTGTATTGGTGATGTATAAACATATTTAACAGATGTATTGGTGATGTATTGGTGTTGTATAAATATATTTAACAGATGTATTGGTGATGTATAAATATATTTAACAGATGTATTGGTGATGTATAAATATATTTAACAGATGTATTGGTGTTGTATAAATATATTTAACAGATGTATTGGTGTTGTATAAATATATTTAACAGATGTATTGGTGATGTATTGGTGTTGTATAAATATATTTAACAGATGTATTGGTGTTGTATAAATATATTTAACAGATGTATTGGTGATGTATTGGTGTTGTATAAATATATTTAACAGATGTATTGGTGATGTATAAATATATTTAACAGATGTATTGGTGTTGTATAAATATATTTAACAGATGTATTGGTGATGTATAAATATATTTAACAGATGTATTGGTGATGTATTGGTGTTGTATAAATATATTTAACAGATGTATTGGTGTTGTATAAATATATTTAACAGATGTATTGGTGTTGTATTGGTGTTGTATAAATATATTTAACAGCTGTATTGGTGTTGTATAAATATATTTAACAGATGTATTGGTGTTGTATTGGTGATGTATAAATATATTTAACAGATGTATTGGTGTTGTATAAATATATTTAACAGATGTATTGGTGATGTATAAATATATTTAACAGATGTATTGGTGTTGTATAAATATATTTAACAGATGTATTGGTGATGTATAAATATATTTAACAGATGTATTGGTGTTGTATTGGTGTTGTATAAATATATTTAACAGATGTATTGGTGTTGTATAAATATATTTAACAGATGTATTGGTGTTGTATTGGTGTTGTATAAATATATTTAACAGATGTATTGGTGTTGTATAAATATATTTAACAGATGTATTGGTGATGTATAAATATATTTAACAGATGTATTGGTGATGTATAAATATATTTAACAGATGTATTGGTGATGTATAAATATATTTAACAGATGTATTGGTGTTGTATAAATATATTTAACAGATGTATTGGTGTTGTATTGGTGTTGTATAAATATATTTAACAGATGTATTGGTGATGTATAAATATATTTAACAGATGTATTGGTGTTGTATTGGTGTTGTATAAATATATTTAACAGATGTATTGGTGTTGTATAAATATATTTAACAGATGTATTGGTGATGTATTGGTGTTGTATAAATATATTTAACAGATGTATTGGTGATGTATAAATATATTTAACAGATGTATTGGTGTTGTATAAATATATTTAACAGATGTATTGGTGATGTATAAATATATTTAACAGATGTATTGGTGATGTATTGGTGTTGTATAAATATATTTAACAGATGTATTGGTGTTGTATAAATATATTTAACAGATGTATTGGTGTTGTATAAATATATTTAACAGATGTATTGGTGTTGTATTGGTGATGTATAAATATATTTAACAGATGTATTGGTGTTGTATAAATATATTTAACAGATGTATTGGTGATGTATAAATATATTTAACAGATGTATTGGTGTTGTATAAATATATTTAACAGATGTATTGGTGATGTATAAATATATTTAACAGATGTATTGGTGTTGTATTGGTGTTGTATAAATATATTTAACAGATGTATTGGTGTTGTATAAATATATTTAACAGATGTATTGGTGTTGTATTGGTGTTGTATAAATATATTTAACAGATGTATTGGTGTATAAATATATTTAACAGATGTATTGGTGTTGTATAAATATATTTAACAGATGTATTGGTGATGTATAAATATATTTAACAGATGTATTGGTGTTGTATTGGTGTTGTATAAATATATTTAACAGATGTATTGGTGTTGTATAAATATATTTAACAGATGTATTGGTGTTGTATTGGTGTTGTATAAATATATTTAACAGATGTATTGGTGTTGTATAAATATATTTAACAGATGTATTGGTGGTGTATAAATATATTTAACAGATGTATTGGTGTTGTATAAATATATTTAACAGATGTATTGGTGATGTATAAATATATTTAACAGATGTATTGGTGTTGTATAAATATATTTAACAGATGTATTGGTGATGTATAAATATATTTAACAGATGTATTGGTGTTGTATAAATATATTTAACAGATGTATTGGTGATGTATAAATATATTTAACAGATGTATTGGTGATGTATAAATATATTTAACAGATGTATTGGTGATGTATAAATATATTTAACAGATGTATTGGTGTTGTATAAATATATTTAACAGATGTATTGGTGTTGTATTGGTGTTGTATAAATATATTTAACAGATGTATTGGTGATGTATAAATATGTTTAACAGATGTATTGGTGTTGTATTGGTGTTGTATAAATATATTTAACAGATGTATTGGTGTTGTATAAATATATTTAACAGATGTATTGAGGTTGTGAATTGCTTGTGTTTCTAGCTCCAACAGTGTAGTAATATCTAACAATTCACAACAATACACACATCTAAAAGTAAAATAATGGATTTAAGAAATATATAAATATCAGGATGAGTAATGTCGGAGTCCGGAGTATAAATAAATATATACAGTGCCTTGCGAAAGTATTCGGGCCCCCTTGAACTTTGCGACCTTTTGCCACATTTCAGGCTTCAAACATAAAGATATAAAACTGTATTTTTTTGTGAAGAATCAACAACAAGTGGGACACAATCATGAAGTGGAACGACATAGTAACATCTGACAAAAATATCTAACGACACTGAAGCAGCAAACTCTGTGGAAATTAATATTCGTGTCATTCTCAAAACTTTTGGCCACGACTGTACACTACCATTCAAATGTTTGGGGTCACTTAGAAATGTTCTTGTTTTTGAAAGAAAATCACATTTTTTTGTCCATTAAAACATCAAATTTATCAGAAATAGACATTGTTAATGTTGTAGCTGGAAACGGCTGATTTTTAATGGAATATCTACATAGGTGTACAGAGGCCTATTATCAGCAACCATCACTCCTGTATTCCAATGTTAAGTTGTGTTAGTTGATCCAAGTTTATCATTTTAAAAAGCTAATTAATTTATGCTAGCTAATCCAAGAGTTCCTCTGTCCACTTCTGTGTTCTGAGATATGGCATTTTCTTTGCAACTCTGCCTAGAAGGCCAGCATCCCGGAGTCGCCTCTTCACTGTTGACCTTGAGACTGGTGTTTTGTGGGTACTATTTAATGAAGCTGCCAGTTGAGGACTTGTGAAAAGTCTGTTTCTCAGACACTAGACACTCTAAAGTACTTGTCCTCTTGCTAAGTTGTGCACCGGGGCCTCCCACTCCTCTTTCTATTCTGGTTAGAGCCAGTTTGCGCTGTTCTGTGAAGGGAGTAGTACACAGTGTTGTACGAGATATTCAGTTTCCAGATACTCTACTAGTCTAAAGGAGGCCAGTTTAGGACTTGTGAGGCGTCTGTTTATCAAACTAGATTGCTTCTTTAAATCAGCACAACAGTTTTCAACTGTGCTAACATAATTGCAAAAGGGTTTTCTAATGATCAATTAGCCTTTTTAAAATGATAAACTTGGATTAGCTAACACAACGTGCCATTGGAACACAGGAGTGATGGTTGCTGATAATGGGCCTCCGAACGCCTATGTAGATATTCCATTAAAAATCTGATGTTTCCAGCTACAATAGTCATTTACAACATTAACAATGTCTACACTGTATTTCTGATCAATTTTAATAAACACATTTTTTTCCTTTTCTTTGATAAACAAGGACATTTCTAAGTCCCAAACTTTTGAACGATAGTGTGTGTGTGTGTGTGTGTGTGTGTGTGTATATATATATATTTAGTTCCCTCCAGAGACTGCTGGGATGCATGGATTTATTCCTCTTCATTATGCTTGAAATACCAACTCATTCCAGAGTGAGCACCATGTTAGCAGACAGAGGTCCTGCTGGGGGTGTGTGTATTGGTGTGTCTGCGTCCCTGTGTGTCTTACTGCGGTAGCCCCGGTTGCGGCGCAGGTTCCCCTGGTGTTCGATACCGCTGGAGGTGTTGAGCACGTTCTTCATGTTGTCATGCTCCTCCTGGGCTGGATCTGGATCTGGCTCTGTAGGCCTGGAGCCAAGGGAGGGGCTGTCCTGGGACTGGGGAGACACCACCCCCGAGAACTTCTCTGTCTGAGAGTGGGGAGGAGAGAGAGAGGGGGGGGGGGGGGGGGGGGGAGAAGGAGGAAGGGAGAAAGTGAGAGGAAGTGAGAGGAACGGAGAGAGGAGGAGAGAGGGAGGGAGGGAGGGAGGGAGGGGCAGCATGGATTCAGACACTGGTGTGAAATGTAGAGGGAGGGTAATGACTTCTGAAATCCACTTTGCATTTTAAATGAGAAAATGTCAATGTGTGAAGGCAGGTTTAATAAAGCCAGGTTTAATAAAGCCAGGTTTAATAAAGCATTAGTGTGGTTTAATAAAGCCAGGTTTAATAAAGCATTAGTGTGGTTTTAATAAAGCCATAAGGTGCCTCTACACCCCTAGCTCTACCCCCAGACCCAAACCTAGCCCTTCTCTAAGCCCTACCCCCCAGCCCTATCCCCACAGCCTAGCTCTACCCCCAGACCTATCCCTACCCTCTATCACCAGACCTAGCCCTACCCCCAGACCTAGCCCTACCCCCAGACCTACCCTCTACCCCCAGACCTACCCTCTACCCCCAGACCTACCCTCTACCCCCAGACCTACCCTCTACCCCCAGACCTAGCCCTACCCCCAGACCTACCCTCTACCCCCAGACCTAGCCCTACCCCCAGACCTAGCCCTACCCCCAGACCTAGCCCTACCCCCAGACCTAGCCCTACCCCCAGACCTAGCCCTACCCTCTACCCCCAGACCTAGCCCTACCCTCTACCCCCAGACCTAGCCCTACCCTCTACCCCCAGACCTAGCCCTACCCTCTACCCCCAGGCCTAGCCCTACCCTCTACCCCCAGACCTAGCCCTACCCTCTACCCCCAGACCTAGCCCTACCCTCTACCCCCAGACCTAGCCCTACCCTCTACCCCCAGACCTAGCCTTACCCTCTACCCCCAGACCTAGCCTTACCCTCTACCCCCAGACCTAGCCTTACCCTCTACCCCCAGACCTAGCCTTACCCTCTACCCCCAGACCTAGCCTTACCCTCTACCCTCAGACCAACACCCCAGACCCACCTCAGTGATCATCTTTCCCCTGGTCTTGGTGCGTTCTCTGTGGGTAGCCCGCTTGTGTTTCTGGGTCAGGACCCTCTCCCTGGTGGTCCGGTACTCCAGAGAAAACTCACTGATAATCTTACAGAAGTGGGTCACCTTAGTGTCCCGGACAGAGTAGGATGGCTGACCTAGGTACAGCAGGAAGGAATGGAACCTGAGAGAGAAGGGAGGGAGAGGGAAAGAGAGGGAGGGGTAGGGAGAGAGAGAGAGAGAAAGAGAGGGAGGGGTAGGGAGAGAGAGAAAGAGAGAGAGGGGTAGAGAGAGAGAGAGGGGTAGGGAGAGGGAGAGGGGTAGGGAGAGGGAGAGGGGTAGGGAGAGAGAGAAAGAGAGAGAGGGGTAGGGCGAGAGAGAGAGGGGTAGGGAGAAAGAGAGAGAGGTAGGGAGAGAGAGAAGAGAGAGAGAGAAGAGAGAAAGAGAAAAGAGCGAGGGGAGAAGAGAGTGAGAGAGAGGAGAGAGAGAAGAGAGAGAAGAGAGAAAGATAAAAGAGCGAGGGGAGAAGAGAGTGAGAGAGAGAAAAGAGAAAGAAGAGAGTGAGGGGAGAGGGGTTTTACAAGGTAAGGGGATATTCATGTTGTAGTTAGAAGTGTGGAATGATTTCCCGTCATGGGCGCAATGACATCATCATTCAACTAGAATTCCTCTTCTGTTTATGTGTCTCAGTGAATGTGGTTTGTCTGAAAGGCCCCACGTGTGTGTGTGTGTGTGTGTGTGTGTGTGTGTGTGTGTGTGTGTGTGTGTGTGTGTGTGTGTGTGTGTGTGTGTGTGTGTGTGCGTGTCCTGTGTGCGTGCCCAGTGTGTGTGTGTGTGTGTGTGTGTGTCCAGTGTGTGTGTGTGTGTGTGTGTCCAGTGTGTGTCCAGTGTGTGTGTGTCCAGTGTGTGTGTGTGTGTCCAGTGTGGGTGTGTGTCAGTCACCTGTTGATGATGCGTCTGTGAACCACCTTCAGGATAATGATCCTCTCTGTACAGTCTTTAAGGAACTCTGTCAACCTGTTCTTCAGGAGGGCCTTGGTCTCGTGTTTAGACATCACCTTTAGATTGTCCCACGATGTCTTACACTTCCTCTCCAGCTGAACCAGGCTATCTGACAGCTGCTCAAACTCCACCTGGAGACATGGAGGTGGAGAGACAGACAGAGAGAGAGAGACAAGACAGAGACAGACAGACAGAGGGATGGCCGGACAAGACAGGAGGGAGGGACAGAGGGACAGACAGGGACGGCCGGACAAGACAGGAGGGACAGACAGACAGACAGAGGGACAGGGGTACAGACAGACAGAGGGACAGACAGACAGAGGGACAGACAGGGACGGCCGGACAAGACAGGAGGGACAGACAGACAGAGGGACAGACAGAGGGAGGGACAGACAGTGTGAAAGTGTGAGACAGGGTTTTACACAACAGGTCCATTGTGGGAATCAGTCTGACTAGTCCTCCATCCAACAGCCCAAATGAGGATTAGACATCCCCCCTGTATCTAGTCTCTATTGTTATTTTACTGCTCTTTAATTACTTGTAACTTTTATTTCTTATCTGTATTTTTTTACACAGCATTGTTGGTTAAGGGCTTGTAAGTAAACATTTCACTGTGAGGTCTCCTACACCTGTTGTATTCAGCATTTCACTGTGAGGTCTACTACACCTGTTGTATTCAGCATTTCACTGTAAGGTCTAACACCTGTTGTATTCAGCAGTTCACTGTAATGTCTACTACACCTGTTGTATTCAGCAGTTCACTGTAATGTCTACTACACCTGTTGTATTCAGCATTTCACTGTGAGGTCTACTACACCTGTTGTATTCAGCATTTCACTGTGAGGTCTACTACACCTGTTGTATTCAGCATTTCACTGTGAGGTCTACTACACCTGTTGTATTCAGCATTTCACTGTGAGGTCTACTACACCTGTTGTATTCAGCAGTTCACTGTAATGTCTACTACACCTGTTGTATTCAGCATTTCACTGTAAGGTCTACTACACCTGTTGTATTCAGCATTTCACTGTAAGGTCTACTACACCTGTTGTATTCAGCATTTCACTGTAGGTCTACTACACCTGTTGTATTCAGCATTTCACTGTGAGGTCTACTACACCTGTTGTATTCAGCATTTCACTGTGAGGTCTACTACACCTGTTGTATTCAGCATTTCACTGTGAGGTCTACTACACCTGTTGTATTCAGCAGTTCACTGTAATGTCTACTACACCTGTTGTATTCAGCATTTCACTGTAAGGTCTACTACACCTGTTGTATTCAGCATTTCACTGTGAGGTCTACTACACCTGTTGTATTCAGCAGTTCACTGTGAGGTCTACTACACCTGTTGTATTCAGCAGTTCACTGTGAGGTCTACTACACCTGTTGTATTCAGCATTTCACTGTGAGGTCTACTACACCTGTTGTATTCAGCATTTCACTGTGAGGTCTACTACACCTGTTGTATTCAGCATTTCACTGTGAGGTCTACTACACCTGTTGTATTCAGCATTTCACTGTGAGGTCTACTACACCTGTTGTATTCAGCATTTCACTGTGAGGTCTACTACACCTGTTGTATTCAGCATTTCACTGTGAGGTCTACTACACCTGTTGTATTCAGCATTTCACTGTAAGGTCTGCTTCATAGAACCTACTACCCAAAGAAGCCTGTTCTAATTAAACTAGATCAAACTATATTTAAATCCCATGAATCTGTGTGTGTGGGGGAGAGACGAAGCAGAGTCATTGATTTTTCTAGAGCACTACTTCTATCCAGGGTACCCCCCCCCCCTCCCTATAGGGAGACTTACTCTAGCAGAGCGTGTGATGTCACTACTTTTACCCAGGCCCCCCCTCTATAGGGAGACTTACTCTAGCAGAGCGTGTGATGTCACTACTTTTACCCAGGCCCCCCCTCTATAGGGAGACTTACTCTAGCAGAGCGTGTGATGTCACTACTTTTACCCAGGCCCCCCCTCTATAGGGAGACTTACTCTAGCAGAGCGTGTGATGGAGGGGATCTCGGAGTAGACGTCTGAGGTGTCGGTGTAGTTGTCCACCAGGAAGTTGCAGGTGTGATGGAGTAGAGACTGTCTGTGGACCGTATCCTTCACCTCAGTTACCTTCTCCAAGTAGTTCAGCTCAAAACCTTTAGCCTGCAGAGAGACAGAGAGGGGGGGCAGAGAGAGAGAGACAGAGTGGGGGACAGAGAGACAGAGAGAGGGGGACAGAGAGAGGGGGACAGAGAGAGGGGGGCAGAGAGTGGGGGGCAGAGAGTGGGGGGCAGAGAGACAGAGAGTGGGGGGCAGAGAGAGGGGGACAGAGAGAGGGGGACAGAGAGAGGGGGACAGAGAGAGGGGGACAGAGAGAGAGAGAGAGACAGAGGGGGGGACAGAGAGACAGATAGAGGGGGACCGAGAGAGGGGGACCGAGAGAGGGGGACCGAGAGAGGGGGACCGAGAGAGGGGGACAGAGAGAGGGGGACCGAGAGAGGGGGACAGAGAGAGAGGGGGACAGAGAGAGAGGGGGACAGAGAGAGAGGGGGACAGAGAGAGAGGGGGACAGAGAGAGAGAGAGACAGAGAGAGACAGAGAGAGAGAGAGAGAGAGACAGAGAGAGAGAGAGAGAGAGAGGGAGAGAGACAGAGAGAGAGAGAGAGAGGGAGAGAGAGAGAGACACGTACAGACAGAAAATCAGACAGAGAGAGGCAGGCAGGTGATATGACAGTAAACTACATTAGAGTCAAAACTACAGCAATCAACCCATCTAACAATAAACAGTAAATATACCCTACTGAACTGTTTCCTGCTTCCTGCTTTAGGATAAACATCTTCTCATCAGCTCAACCAAGTCCTTGTGAAGCCAGACAGGTGATGTGTACCAAGACATTAATCCCTCTGCTCCAGACAGGTGATGTGTACCAAGACATTAATCTCTCTGCTCCAGACAGGTGATGTGTACCAAGACATGAATCTCTCTGCTCCAGACAGGTGATGTGTACCAAGACATTAATCTCTCTGCTCCAGACAGGTGATGTGTACCAAGACATTAAGCCCTCTGCTCCAGACAGGTGATGTGTACCAAGACATGAATCCCTCTGCTCCAGACAGGTGATGTGTACCAAGACATTAAGCCCTCTGCTCCAGACAGGTGATGTGTACCAAGACATGAATCCCTCTGCTCCAGACAGGTGATGTGTACCAAGACATTAAGCTCTCTGCTCCAGACAGGTGATGTGTACCAAGACATGAATCCCTCTGCTCCAGACAGGTGATGTGTACCAAGACATTAAGCTCTCTGCTCCAGACAGGTGATGTGTACCAAGACATTAAGCTCTCTGCTCCAGACAGGTGATGTGTAACAAGACATTAATCTCTCTGCTCCAGACAGGTGATGTGTACCAAGACATTAAGCCCTCTGCTCCAGACAGGTGATGTGTACCAAGACATTAAGCTCTCTGCTCCAGACAGGTGATGTGTACCAAGACATTAATCTCTCTGCTCCAGACAGGTGATGTGTACCAAGACATTAAGCCCTCTGCTCCAGACAGGTGATGTGTACCAAGACATTAAGCCCTCTGCTCCAGACAGGTGATGTGTACCAAGACATTAAGCCCTCTGCTCCAGACAGGTGATGTGTACCAAGACATTAAGCCCTCTGCTCCAGACAGGTGATGTGTACCAAGACATTAAGCCCTCTGCTCCAGACAGGTGATGTGTACCAAGACATTAAGCCCTCTGCTCCAGACAGGTGATGTGTACCAAGACATTAAGCTCTCTGCTCCAGACAGGTGATGTGTACCAAGACATTAAGCCCTCTGCTCCAGACAGGTGATGTGTACCAAGACATTAAGCCCTCTGCTCCAGACAGGTGATGTGTACCAAGACATTAAGCCCTCTGCTCCAGACAGCACGTAGTTCACCTATTATCAGTTGGTTCAATCTAATCCCTTCAGTCATTGGAATCGTTTTTAGAAAAAAAGGGTTTTAAAACTTTTACAATGTTTATAATCCAACAGACAGAATTATAAGCAAATCAAATTGGTACAGACACATACTGAACGGAGTTGAGGGATTTCGGTGGGCATTGAGGTATTGAATTTATAGTCAAATATTAAAAAATATTAAAAAAAGATGCACTCATTTATACATTTTATTGTATCAGGTATATTTGTGTATATTTTGTGTTGAAATATAGAAAATAATTTGTGCCTCATTTGCATAAATACACCAGGTGTATTTGATTTGCATATCATTAAATTAACAAAACTTTAACTGTATTAAATTATTACTTTTTTTAAAGTCCAACAAAAATGAAATAAATGTGTCTTTGTCTTTCTCGTGATGTGTTAAATCCCTGACTAAAACCTTACCGTTCTGTTGTCTTTCTCGTGATGTGTTAAATCCCTGACTAAAACCTTACCGTTCTGTTGTCTTTCTCGTGATGTGTTAAATCCCTGACTAAAACCTTACCGTTCTGTTGTCTTTCTCGTGATGTGTTAAATCCCTGACTAAAACCTTACCGTTCTGTTGTCTTTCTCGTGATGTGTTAAATCCCTGACTAAAACCTTACCGTTCTGTTGTCTTTCTCGTGATGTGTTAAATCCCTGACTAAAACCTTACCGTTCTGTCGTCTTTCTCGTGATGTGTTAAATCCCTGACTAAAACCTTACCGTTCTGTTGTCTTTCTCGTGATGTGTTAAATCCCTGACTAAAACCTTACCGTTCTGTTGTCTTTCTCGTGATGTGTTAAATCCCTGACTAAAACCTTACCGTTCTGTTGTCTTTCTCGTGATGTGTTAAATCCCTGACTAAAACCTTACCGTTCTGTTGTCTTTCTCGTGATGTGTTAAATCCCTGACTAAAACCTTACCGTTCTGTTGTCTTTCTCGTGATGTGTTAAATCCCTGACTAAAACCTTACCGTTCTGTTGTCTTTCTCGTGATGTGTTAAATCCCTGACTAAAACCTTAACGTTCTGTTGTCTTTCTCGTGATGTGTTAAATCCCTGACTAAAACCTTACCGTTCTGTTGTCTTTCTCGTGATGTGTTAAATCCCTGACTAAAACCTTACCGTTCTGTTGTCTTTCTCGTGATGTGTTAAATCCCTGACTAAAACCTTACCGTTCTGTTGTCTTTCTCGTGATGTGTTAAATCCCTGACTAAAACCTTACCGTTCTGTTGTCTTTCTCGTGATGTGTTAAATCCCTGACTAAAACCTTACCGTTCTGTTGTCTTTCTCGTGATGTGTTAAATCCCTGACTAAAACCTTAACGTTCTGTTGTCTTTCTCGTGATGTGTTAAATCCCTGACTAAAACCTTACCGTTCTGTTGTCTTTCTCGTGATGTGTTAAATCCCTGACTAAAACCTTACCGTTCTGTTGTCTTTCTCGTGATGTGTTAAATCCCTGACTAAAACCTTAACGTTCTGTTGTCTTTCTCGTGATGTGTTAAATCCCTGACTAAAACCTTACCGTTCTGTTGTCTTTCTCGTGATGTGTTAAATCCCTGACTAAAACCTTACCGTTCTGTTGTCTTTCTCGTGATGTGTTAAATCCCTGACTAAAACCTTACCGTTCTGTTGTCTTTCTCGTGATGTGTTAAATCCCTGACTAAAACCTTACCGTTCTGTTGTCTTTCTCGTGATGTGTTAAATCCCTGACTAAAACCTTACCGTTCTGTTGTCTTTCTCGTGATGTGTTAAATCCCTGACTAAAACCTTACCGTTCTGTTGTCTTTCTCGTGATGTGTTAAATCCCTGACTAAAACCTTACCGTTCTGTTGTCTTTCTCGTGATGTGTTAAATCCCTGACTAAAACCTTACCGTTCTGTTGTCTTTCTCGTGATGTGTTAAATCCCTGACTAAAACCTTACCGTTCTGTTGTCTTTCTCGTGATGTGTTAAATCCCTGACTAAAACCTTAACGTTCTGTTGTCTTTCTCGTGATGTGTTAAATCCCTGACTAAAACCTTACCGTTCTGTTGTCTTTCTCGTGATGTGTTAAATCCCTGACTAAAACCTTACCGTTCTGTTGTCTTTCTCGTGATGTGTTAAATCCCTGACTAAAACCTTACCGTTCTGTTGTCTTTCTCGTGATGTGTTAAATCCCTGACTAAAACCGTACCGTTCTGATGTCTTTCTCGTGATGTGTTAAATCCCTGACTAAAACCTTACCGTTCTGTTGTCTTTCTCGTGATGTGTTAAATCCCTGACTAAAACCTTACCGTTCTGTTGTCTTTCTCGTGATGTGTTAAATCCCTGACTAAAACCTTACCGTTCTGTTGTCTTTCTCGTGATGTGTTAAATCCCTGACTAAAACCTTACCGTTCTGTTGTCTTTCTCGTGATGTGTTAAATCCCTGACTAAAACCTTACCGTTCTGTTGTCTTTCTCGTGATGTGTTAAATCCCTGACTAAAACCTTACCGTTCTGTTGTCTTTCTCGTGTTGTGTTAAATCCCTGACTAAAACCTTACCGTTCTGTTGTCTTTCTCGTGATGTGTTAAATCCCTGACTAAAACCTTACCGTTCTGTTGTCTTTCTCGTGATGTGTTAAATCCCTGACTAAAACCTTACCGTTCTGTTGTCTTTCTCGTGATGTGTTAAATCCCTGACTAAAACCTTACCGTTCTGTTGTCTTTCTCGTGATGTGTTAAATCCCTGACTAAAACCTTACCGTTCTGTTGTCTTTCTCGTGATGTGTTAAATCCCTGACTAAAACCTACCGTTCTGTTGTCTTTCTCGTGATATGTTAAATCCCTGACTAAAACCTTACCGTTCTGTTGTCTTTCTCGTGATGTGTTAAATCCCTGACTAAAACCTTACCGTTCTGTTGTCTTTCTCGTGATGTGTTAAATCCCTGACTAAAACCTTACCGTTCTGTTGTCTTTCTCGTGATGTGTTAAATCCCTGACTAAAACCTTACCGTTCTGTTGTCTTTCTCGTGATGTGTTAAATCCCTGACTAAAACCTTACCGTTCTGTTGTCTTTCTCGTGATGTGTTAAATCCCTGACTAAAACCTTACCGTTCTGTTGTCTTTCTCGTGATGTGTTAAATCCCTGACTAAAACCTTACCGTTCTGTTGTCTTTCTCGTGATGTGTTAAATCCCTGACTAAAACCTTACCGTTCTGTTGTCTTTCTCGTGATGTGTTAAATCCCTGACTAAAACCTTACCGTTCTGTTGTCTTTCTCGTGATGTGTTAAATCCCTGACTAAAACCTTACCGTTCTGTTGTCTTTCTCGTGATGTGTTAAATCCCTGACTAAAACCTTAACGTTCTGTTGTCTTTCTCGTGATGTGTTAAATCCCTGACTAAAACCTTACCGTTCTGTTGTCTTTCTCGTGATGTGTTAAATCCCTGACTAAAACCTTACCGTTCTGTTGTCTTTCTCGTGATGTGTTAAATCCCTGACTAAAACCTTACCGTTCTGTTGTCTTTCTCGTGATGTGTTAAATCCCTGACTAAAACCTTACCGTTCTGTTGTCTTTCTCGTGATGTGTTAAATCCCTGACTAAAACCTTACCGTTCTGTTGTCTTTCTCGTGATGTGTTAAATCCCTGACTAAAACCTTACCGTTCTGTTGTCTTTCTCGTGATGTGTTAAATCCCTGACTAAAACCTTACCGTTCTGTTGTCTTTCTCGTGATGTGTTAAATCCCTGACTAAAACCTTACCGTTCTGTTGTCTTTCTCGTGTTGTGTTAAATCCCTGACTAAAACCTTACCGTTCTGTTGTCTTTCTCGTGATGTGTTAAATCCCTGACTAAAACCTTACCGTTCTGTTGTCTTTCTCGTGATGTGTTAAATCCCTGACTAAAACCTTACCGTTCTGTTGTCTTTCTCGTGATGTGTTAAATCCCTGACTAAAACCTTACCGTTCTGTTGTCTTTCTCGTGATGTGTTAAATCCCTGACTAAAACCTTACCGTTCTGTTGTCTTTCTCGTGATGTGTTAAATCCCTGACTAAAACCTTACCGTTCTGTTGTCTTTCTCGTGATGTGTTAAATCCCTGACTAAAACCTTACCGTTCTGTTGTCTTTCTCGTGATGTGTTAAATCCCTGACTAAAACCTTACCGTTCTGTTGTCTTTCTCGTGATGTGTTAAATCCCTGACTAAAACCTTACCGTTCTGTTGTCTTTCTCGTGATGTGTTAAATCCCTGACTAAAACCTTAACGTTCTGTTGTCTTTCTCGTGATGTGTTAAATCCCTGACTAAAACCTTACCGTTCTGTTGTCTTTCTCGTGATGTGTTAAATCCCTGACTAAAACCTTACCGTTCTGTTGTCTTTCTCGTGATGTGTTAAATCCCTGACTAAAACCTTACCGTTCTGTTGTCTTTCTCGTGATGTGTTAAATCCCTGACTAAAACCTTACCGTTCTGTTGTCTTTCTCGTGATGTGTTAAATCCCTGACTAAAACCTTACCGTTCTGTTGTCTTTCTCGTGATGTGTTAAATCCCTGACTAAAACCTTACCGTTCTGTTGTCTTTCTCGTGATGTGTTAAATCCCTGACTAAAACCTTACCGTTCTGTTGTCTTTCTCGTGATGTGTTAAATCCCTGACTAAAACCGTACCGTTCTGACTCAACAGGAAAGACAAATGTATTGTATACACAAACCTTGAGTAAAGTGGAACTTTGATTTTATACAAGATAAAAATACAACAATCTATTTGCATTTAGTTAGTGTGTTCCCAGTGTGGTATGGTTATCTGAACAACCTGAATGATGTGCAGTTCTCTCGGCTCTAAAACTGGACTGATGGGTGTTCCTCTGACCCCATTTCCTCAGTGTTTGACAGGTCATTAAACAAACATTACCACGGTCGTAACGTTGAGTGACAAGTGGATTTTTTTCAAACACAGGAAGTAGATGTTCTCTACACCCCCCCCCCCCCCCCCCCTCAACAGTAGTGCCCTATACCTATGGGCCCTGGTCAACAGTAGTGCCCTATACAGCCCTATGGGCCCTGGTCAACAGTAGTGCCCTATACAGCCCTATGGGCCCTGGTCAACAGTAGTGCCCTATACAGCCCTATGGGCCCTGGTCAACAGTAGTGCCCTATACAGCCTTATGGGCCCTGGTCAACAGTAGTGCCCTATACAGCCCTATGGGCCCTGGTCAACAGTAGTGCCCTATACAGCCCTATGGGCCCTGGTCAACAGTAGTGCCCTATACAGCCCTATGGGCCCTGGTCAACAGTAGTGCCCTATACAGCCCTATGGGCCCTGGTCAACAGTAGTGCCCTATACAGCCCTATGGGCCCTGGTCAACAGTAGTGCCCTATACAGGAAACAGGGTTTGGGAGGCAGACAGGAAGAACACACTTACACTGGTACTGTTGAGGAAGTTTCCAATGGCCAAAAGCGTTGCTAGGATACGCTTAAAGGTTTTGTTTTTGGCGAGCTGCTCCATGCCTAGTTTCAGGTCGAAGAGAGGCTCCGCTATCTCCTGTACAGAGACGAAGAGAGGAACAACATTCAGGGGGGGAGAGAGGCTCAGCTATCTCCTGTACAGAGACGAAGAGATGAACAACATTCAGGGGGAAGAGAGGCTCAGCTATCTCCTGTACAGAGACGAAGAGAGGAACAGCTATCTCCTGTACAGAGACAAAGAGAGGGACGACATTCAGGGGGGAAGAGAGGCTCAGCTATCTCCTGTACAGAGACGAAGAGAGGAACAACATTCAGGGGGGGAGAGAGGCTCAGCTATCTCCTGTACAGAGACGATGAGAGGAACAACATTCAGGGGGGGAGAGAGGCTCAGCTATCTCCTGTACAGAGACGAAGAGAGGAACAGCTATCTCCTGTACAGAGACAAAGAGAGGGACGACATTCAGGGGGGAAGAGAGGCTCAGCTATCTCCTGTACAGAGACGAAGAGAGGGACGACATTCAGGGGGGAAGAGAGGCTCAGCTATCTCCTGTACAGAGACGAAGAGAGGGACGACATTCAGGGAGGAAGAGAGGCTCAGCTATCTCCTGTACAGAGACGAAGAGAGGAACAACATTCAGGGGGGGAGAGAGGCTCAGCTATCTCCTGTACAGAGACGAAGAGAGGAACAACATTCAGGGGGAGAGAGGCTCAGCTATCTCCTGTACAGAGACGAAGAGAGGAACAGCTATCTCCTGTACAGAGACGAAGAGAGGAACAACATTCAGGGGGGAAGAGAGGCTCAGCTATCTCCTGTACAGAGACGAAGAGAGGGACGACATTCAGGGAGGAAGAGAGGCTCAGCTATCTCCTGTACAGAGACGAAGAGAGGAACAACATTCAGGGGGGGAGAGAGGCTCAGCTATCTCCTGTACAGAGACGAAGAGAGGAACAACATTTAGGGGGAGAGAGGCTCAGCTATCTCCTGTACAGAGACGAAGAGAGGCTCAGCTATCTCCTGTACAGAGACGAAGAGAGGCTCAGCTATCTCCTGTACAGAGACGAAGAGAGGCTCAGCTATCTCCTGTACAGAGACGAAGAGAGGAACAACATTCAGGGGGGGAGAGAGGCTCAGCTATCTCCTGTACAGAGACGAAGAGATGAACAACATTCAGGGGGAAGAGAGGCTCAGCTATCTCCTGTACAGAGACGAAGAGAGGGACGACATTCAGGGGGGAGAGAGGCTCAGCTATCTCCTGTACAGAGACGAAGAGAGGAACAACATTCAGGGGGAAGAGAGGCTCAGCTATCTCCTGTACAGAGACGAAGAGATGAACAACATTCAGGGGGAAGAGAGGCTCAGCTATCTCCTGTACAGAGACGAAGAGAGGGACGACATTCAGGGGGGAGAGAGGCTCAGCTATCTCCTGTACAGAGACGAAGAGAGGAACAACATTCAGGGGGAAGAGAGGCTCAGCTATCTCCTGTACAGAGACGAAGAGAGGAACAACATTCAGGGGGAAGAGAGGCTCAGCTATCTCCTGTACAGAGACAAAGAGAGGAACAACATTCAGGGGGAAACAAACTGCATGAAACAGGCTAAAACAGGCAGTCAGTGAGGAGTCACAGGCCACTGCAGAGGTGTGTGTGTGTGTGTGTGCGTGCGTGCGTGCGTGCGTGCGTCAGAACAGAATCTGCCGATCCTGGGCAGACCGTTCATATTCTCTCTCCTCATCCCACCCATAACCCACGAGGACAATATTCAGCTGTTGTTGAGCTGCCTGTCTGACACACTGACTAACGCTGTTCTCCTGGGGAGGTGTTGGATACTCGTGGTTCCTACAGCACATGATGACAGATGACAGGAGGAGCGTGAAGATGATGTACAGCTGTGTAGAGACGAGCAGAACACTAGCCTGGTCCTAGATCAGTTTCTGCAGGAGAACTATTCCATAATGAGACTAGCAGAACACTAGCCTGGTCCTAGATCAGTTTCTGCAGGAGGCACGAGGACTATTCCATAATGAGAGCAGAACAGACTGCAATCCAAGGCTCGAAGCCCCCCCCCCCCCCCCCCCGATCCTACCTTCTCCAGGGTTTCATAGTTGAGTTTGAAGGCCCAGAGCTGTAGCCGAGCGCTGAGGCCACTGATGGAGGACAGGGTGAGGAGGAACTGTTCTGCTGAGCCCAGGGGGACGTCCGGGTTGGCCAGCTGAGCCTCCTGGATCTTCTGTTTCTCCTCCTCCGAAGGAGTCATCGTCAGGATTTTCTACAAGACAACAGATGACTGGAGTTAGAGGAGGAGGCATGGTGTTTCTAGAGGGGGAAGAGAGAGAGGGGGATGACGAACAGAGGACTGGAGGCATGGTGTTTCTAGAGGGGGAAGAGAGAGAGGGGGATGACTGGAACAGAGGACTAGAGGCATGGTGTTTCTAGAGTGAGAAGAGAGAGAGGGGGATGACTGGAACAGAGGACTAGAGGCATGGTGTTTCTAGAGGGAGAAGAGAGAGAGAGGGGGATGACTGGAACAGAGGACTAGAGACATGGTGTTTCTAGAGGGAGAAGAGAGAGAGAGGGGGATGACTGGAACAGAGGACTGGAGGCATGGTGTTTCTAGAGGGAAAAGAGAGAGGGATGACTGGAGCAGAGGACTAGAGGCATGGTGTTTCTAGAGGGAGAAGAGAGAGAGAGATGACTGGAACAGAGGACTAGAGGCATGGTGTTTCTAGAGGGAGAAGAGAGAGAGGGATGACGAACAGAGGACTGGAGGCATGGTGTTTCTAGAGGGAGAAGAGAGAGAGGGATGACTGGAACAGAGGACTAGAGACATGGTGTTTCTAGAGGGAGAAGAGAGAGGGGGATGACTGGAACAGAGGACTGGAGGCATGGTGTTTCTAGAGGGAGAAGAGAGAGAGAGGGATGACTGGAACAGAGGACTAGAGGCATGGTGTTTCTAGAGGGAGAAGAGAGAGACAGGGGGATGACTGGAACAGAGGACTAGAGGCATGGTGTTTCTAGAGGGAGAAGAGAGAGGGGGGTGACTGGAACAGAGGACTGGAGGCATGGTGTTTCTAGAGGGAGAAGAGAGAGAGAGGGATGACTGGAACAGAGGACTAGAGGCATGGTGTTTCTAGAGGGAGAAGAGAGAGAGAGGGATGACTGGAACAGAGGACTAGAGGCATGGTGTTTCTAGAGGGAGAAGAGAGAGACAGGGGGATGACTGGAACAGAGGACTAGAGGCATGGTGTTTCTAGAGGGAGAAGAGAGAGGGGGATGACTGGAACAGAGGACTAGAGGCATGATGTTTCTAGAGTGAGAAGAGAGAGAGGGATGACTGGAACAGAGGACTAGAGGCATGGTGTTTCTAGAGGGAGAAGAGAGAGAGGGGGATGACTGGAACAGAGGACTAGAGGCATGGTGTTTCTAGAGTGAGAAGAGAGAGGGGGATGACTGGAACATAGGACTAGAGGCATGGTGTTTCTAGAGGGAGAAGAGAGAGGGGGATGACTGGAACAGAGGACTGGAGGCATGGATTTGTACCACAGTGAAAGGAAAATCAGAGGACTAAGAAAGTGTGAGTAGTAGACATGTTGTTATAACACAAAAGAAGGTGCTAACAGAGAGATGTTCAGGTATACATCGTTGACAGTAAACATTAATTCAACCACACTAGAGAAATAGTGTACTTCTCCTCCTGAACCCTTCGCAGGTCACCGATGTTCAATGTCAGAGTGCACTGGTCCTGGTGTAAACAGCACCTACAGATCCTATTCAACAGTGATTCTAAATGGTAACAGCGCCACCTGGTGGTAGAAAGACAGTATCACCTCGATGCCCTCCTTGTTGATGGCGAACTCGTCAAAGTTGAGGATGGCGGTCTTGATGACGTGGACAGCTGGTAGTACGGTCATGCCGATGTTGATGCTGTTACTCCTCTTAGAGTCCAACACCAGAATCTCTGCTTTCTTCACTTCTGATCCTTTCTGCAGGGACAAACAACATAGAAAAGATTCAATTCACCGGTCAATTCACCAGTCAATTCACCAGTCAATTCACCAGTCAAGTCACCAGTCAATTCACCAGTCAATTCACCAGTCAATTCACCAGTCAAGTCACCAGTCAAGTCACCAGTCAAGTCACCAGTCAATTCACCAGCTCCTTGGCCTTGGACTCACCTTTAGAGCCACGGGTAGCTCCTTGGCCTTGGACTCACCTTTAGAGCCACGGGTAGCTCCTTGGCCTTGGACTCACCTTTAGAGCCACGGGTAGCTCCTTGGCCTTGGACTCACCTTTAGAGCCACGGGTAGCTCCTTGGCCTTGGACTCAAACAGGTGTTCCAGCTTGGCCGTATCCACGGTGACCTTATCCAGGGACGCCCACACCGTCCCGCGTCCGAATTTACACTTCCTGGGACTGTCTGACTGTTTGAGTTCCTTCCAGAACAACTTGACCGTCTTCCTCTTCTTGGCAAAGGCCGGGTCTGGAGTCTGGGAAGAGGAGGAGGAGGAGGAAGGGGGAGCTCCAGGAGGAGGTGGTGGAGGAGGGGAGCAGAGACCTCCACCCGGTGGGGGAGGAGGTGGAGGAGGGATACTCATAAACGGAGCCCCGGGGGGAGGAGGAGGAGGAGGAGGAGCGGAGGCTAGTCCAGGAATAGGTGGAGGAGGAGGTGGGATGCCACCACCGCCACCGGGCCGACCAACACCCACGTCAAAGACGTCCACGTCCAGGACATCTATGTCCTCCTCCTCCATGAGGTCGGAGAAGTCCAGGTCTTTAATCTTCAGGGCTTTGGAGCTGGGTTGGAGCTGGTCCCAGGCGTCCGTCTGTCTGTCCCTGGCCAGTGGGGTCATCTGGGTTTTCTCCAGGTTTCGGGAGTGGGTCTCTGCGTCGATGCTGTACTGCGGACGGACACGCCTGTGCTGCTGCTCCTCTGCCAGCCTGGCCCGCGCCGCCTGGGCACTGCCACCCAGACCCTGCAGCTCTGCCCTCCTGGAACTGCTGTCCTCGCTGGGTAGAGGCTGGGCCTGCTGGGCCTGGGGGAATGGATCAGTAATGCATTTCAACTCTGCTATAGATCAGTCAGCATGTGTTCATCTCTAACTCTGCTATAGATCAGTCAGCATGTGTTCATCTGTGTAACTCTGCTAATGATCAGTCAGCATGTGTTCATCTCTTTAACTCTGCTATAGATCAGTCAGCATGTGTTCATCTCTAACTCTGCTATAGATCAGTCAGCATGTGTTCATCTGTGTAACTCTGCTAATGATCAGTCAGCATGTGTTCAGCTGTGTAACTCTGCTATAGATCAGTCAGCATGTGTTCATCTCTTTAACTCTGCTATAGATCAGTCAGCATGTGTTCATCTCTTTAACTCTGCTATAGATCAGTCAGCATGTGTTCATCTCTCTAACTCTGCTATAGATCAGTCAGCATGTGTTAATCTCTAACTCTGCTATAGATCAGTCAGCATGTGTTCAGCTGTGTAACTCTGCTAATTATCAGTCAGCATGTGTTCAGCTGTGTAACTCTGCTATAGATCAGTCAGCATGTGTTCAGCTGTGTAACTCTGCTATAGATCAGTCAGCATGTGTTCAGCTGTTTAACTCTGCTATAGATCAGTCAGCATGTGTTCAGCTGTTTAACTCTGCTATAGATCAGTCAGCATGTGTTCAGCTGTGTAACTCTGCTATAGATCAGTCTGCATGTGTTCATCTCTAACTCTGCTATAGATCAGTCAGTATGTGTTCATATTTAACTCTGCTATAGATCAGTCAGCATGTATTCAGCTGTGTAACTCTGCTATAGATCAGTCAGCATGTGTTCAGCTGTGTAACTCCGCTACAGATCAGTCAGCATGTGTTCAGCTGTTTAACTCTGCTATATATCAGTCAGCATGTGTTCAACTGTTTAACTCTGCTATAGATCAGTCAGCATGTGTACATCTCTAACTCTGCTATAGATCAGTCAGCATGTGTTCATCTCTAACTATGCTATAGACCAGTCAGCATGTGTTCATCTCTAACTCTGCTATAGATCAGTCAGCATGTGTTCATCTCTCTAACTCTGCTATAGATCAGTCAGCATATGTTCATCTCTTTAACTCTGCTATATATCAGTCAGCATGTGTTCAGCTGTGTAACTCTGCTATAGATCAGTCAGCATGTGTTCATTTCTAACTCTGCTATAGATCAGTCAGCATGTGTTCATCTCTAACTCTGCTATAGATCAGTCAGCATGTGTTCATCTCTCTAACTCTGCTATAGATCAGTCAGCATGTGTTCATCTCTAACTATGCTATAGATCAGTCAGCATGTGTTCATCTCTAACTCTGCTATAGATCAGTCAGCATGTGTTCAGCTGTGTAACTCTGCTACAGATCAGTAAGCATGTGTTCATCTCTAACTCTGCTATAGATCAGTCAGCATGTGTCTAGTGTGCATGGACACGACAGTCAGATCCCCACTGTCTTCCTCCCTCTATCGGTTAAATAAAGTCCGAACAGATCCCCACTGTCTTCCTCCCTCTATCGGTTAAATAAAGTCAGAACAGATCCCCATTGTCTTCCTCCCTCTATCGGTTAAATAAAGTCAGAACAGATCCTCACTGTCTTCCTCTCTCTGTTCAATAAAGTCAGAACAGATCCCCACTGTCTTCCTCCATCGGTTAAATAAAGTCAGAACAGATCCCCACTGTCTTCCTCTATCTGTTCAATAAAGTCAGAACAGATCCCCACTGTCTTCCTCTATCTGTTCAATAAAGTCAGAACAGATCCCCACTGTCTTCCTCCCTCTATCGGTTAAATAAAGTCCGAACAGATCCCCACTGTCTTCCTCCCTCTATCGGTTAAATAAAGTCAGAACAGATCCTCACTGTCTTCCTCTCTCTGTTCAATAAAGTCAGAACAGATCCCCACTGTCTTCCTCCCTCTATCGGTTAAATAAAGTCAGAACAGATCCCCACCGTCTTCCTCTATCTGTTCAATAAAGTCAGAACAGATCCCCACTGTCTTCCTCCATCGGTTAAATAAAGTCAGAACAGATCCCCACTGTCTTCCTCCCTCTATCGGTTAAATAAAGTCAGAACAGATCCCCACTGTCTTCCTCTATCTGTTCAATAAAGTCAGAACAGATCCCCACTGTCTTCCTCTCTCTCTCTGTTCAATAAAGTCAGAACAGATCCCTACCGTCGTCCTCTATCTGTTCAATAAAGTCAGAACAGATCCCCACCGTCTTCCTCTCTGTTCAATAAAGTCAGAACAGATCCCCACCGTCTTCCTTATTCTGTTCAATAAAGTCAGAACAGATCCCCACTGTCTTCCTCTACCTGTTCAATAAAGTCAGAACAGATCCTCACTGTCTTCCTCTACCTGTTCAATAAAGTCAGAACAGATCCCCACTGTCTTCCTCTATCTGTTCAATAAAGTCAGAACAGATCCCCACTGTCTTCCTCTATCTGTTCAATAAAGTCAGAACAGATCCCCACTGTCTTCCTCTATCTGTTCAATAAAGTCAGAACAGATCCCCACTGTCTTCCTCTCTCTGTTCAATAAAGTCAGAACAGATCCCCACTGTCTTCCTCTATCTGTTCAATAAAGTCAGAACAGATCCCCACTGTCTTCCTCCATCGGTTAAATAAAGTCAGAACAGATCCCCACTGTCTTCCTCCCTCTATCGGTTAAATAAAGTCAGAACAGATCCCCACTGTCTTCCTCTATCTGTTCAATAAAGTCAGAACAGATCCCCGGTCTTCATCTCTCTATTCAATAAAGTCAGAACAGATCCCCACTGTCTTCCTCTCTCTCTCTGTTCAATAAAGTCAGAACAGATCCCTACCGTCGTCCTCTATCTGTTCAATAAAGTCAGAACAGATCCTCACCGTCTTCCTTATTCTGTTCAATAAAGTCAGAACAGATCCCCACCGTCTTCCTCTCTGTTCAATAAAGTCAGAACAGATCCCCACCGTCTTCCTTATTCTGTTCAATAAAGTCAGAACAGATCCCCACTGTCTTCCTCTACCTGTTCAATAAAGTCAGAACAGATCCTCACTGTCTTCCTCTACCTGTTCAATAAAGTCAGAACAGATCCCCACTGTCTTCCTCTATCTGTTCAATAAAGTCAGAACAGATCCCCACTGTCTTCCTCTATCTGTTCAATAAAGTCAGAACAGATCCCCACTGTCATCCTCCCTCTATCGGTTAAATAAAGTCAGAACAGATCCCCACTGTCATCCTCTATCTGTTCAATAAAGTCAGAACAGATCCCCACTCTCTTCCTCTATCTGTTCAATAAAGTCAGAACAGATCCCCACTGTCCTCCTCTCTCTGTTCAATAAAGTTAGAACATTGATATAAAAAAAAAGACAGTAATGAATTCCTACCTTGAGGCTAGATAGACGTTCCTTCACACTGCTACCAGCCCTGCCCAGCCCTCTGTGGTCCTCTGGCTCTCCGGAGAGGCTCTCCTCGGGGTTGAGGTTGGGGTCAGGGTTGGTGCCTGACGGCCGCTCCCCTGAAGACCCAGAGGAGTTATTGGCGTAGAGCATGTTCAGCACGAACTTCTTCTCGTTGGAGAGGTTTTTCTGTTGGACACTGACACCTACAGGGCAGGACGGGATCAGCATATTCACACACATAGCATTAGAGATATATATATTTATATATATATTTAACCTTTATTTAACTAGGCAAGTCAGTTAAGAACAAATTATTATTTTCAATGACGGCCTAGGAACAGTGGGTTAACTGCCTGGAAGGGTCAGAGGGGGAAGGGTCAGAGGGGGAAGGGTCAGAGGAGGAAGGGGCAGAGGAGGAAGGGGCAGAAGAGGAATGGGCAGAAGAGGAATGGGCAGAAGAGGAATGGGCAGAAGAGGAATGGGCAGAGGGGGAAGGGGCAGAGGGGGAAGGGGCAGAGGGGGAAGGGGCAGAGGGGGAAGGGGCAGAGGAGGAAGGGGCAGAGGGGAAGGGGCAGAGGGGAAGGGGCAGAAGATTTCAGAGGAGGGTTGGATGTTAATCTCTTGCCTGGATCATTATGGGTCGCCTGGGTGTCTGCTGGGTCAGGCTGCTCCATGGTTCTCTGGATGGGGCCAGTCTCTCCTGAGACCTGCCCCCCTGTGTGGAGCTCTGGCTGGGGCCCCGTTTCTGCACCGCTGGCCTGGAACGGGGCTGTTGACACACACACACACAAAACAATAACTAAAAACATTCACAACTGAATCAACTACATTTTAAATAATGTATGAGTGAATTTCCATTTGAAATGTTACTGGCAGAGCATAACGTACTTCAGAGAAATGACCCCCCCAGACTCACATTCAACTTCAATGTGAAAGGCCCTCTGCCAAAGTCTTTTCACTTGTCTGAATGCGTGTGTGTAAAAAGAGAGAGAGAGGAGACACACGAGAGAGATAGAGAGAGGTGAGAGAGAGAGAGGAGACACACGAGAGAGAGAGAGGAGACACACGAGAGAGAGAGTGGCGAGAGAGAGAGAGGAGACACACGAGAGAAAGAGAGAGCGAGGCGAAAGAGAGAGAGAGCGAGGCGAAAGAGAGAGAGAGCGAGGCGAAAGAGAGAGAGCGAGGCGAAAGTGAGAGAGAGCGAGGCGAAAGAGAGCGAGAGAGTGGAGAGAGAGAGCGAGGCGAGAGAGAGAGCGAGGCGAGAGAGAGAGCGAGGCGAGAGAGAGAGCGTGGCGAGAGAGAGAGCGTGGCGAGAGAGAGAGCGAGAGAGTGGAGAGAGAGAGCGAGAGAGTGGAGAAAGAGAGAGAGAGTGGAGAAAGAGAGAGAGAGTGGAGAGAGAGACCGAGAGAGACAGAGAGAGAGTGGCGAGAGAGAGAGAGTGGAGAAAGAGAGAGAGAGTGGAGAAAGAGAGAGAGAGTGGAGAGAGAGAGCGTGGCGAGAGAGAGAGAGAGAGAGAGAGAGGCGAGAGAGAGAGAGAGTGGAGAAAGAGAGAGTGGAGAAAGAGAGAGAGAGAGGAGAAAGAGAGTGGAGAAAGAGAGAGAGAGAGAGAGAGGAGAGAGAGAGAGAGAGGTGAGAGGCGAGAGACAGTGGCGAGAGAGAGGCGAGAGAGAGACGAGAGAGAGAGAGGCGAGAGAGAGAGAGGCAAGAGAGAGAGGTGAGAGAGAGAGAGAGAGAGAGACAAGAGAGAGAGAGGCGAGAGAGAGACTGGCGAGAGAGAGAGAGTGGTAATGATAATGATAGTGATAATGTAAAGGTGTCTCCCATAATATATCACTGAAGTGTGATAATGTAGAGGTGTCCCCATAATATATCACTGAAGTGTGATAATGTAGAGGTGTCCCCATAATATACCACTGGAGGAAGTGTGATAATGTAGAGGTGTCCCCCATAATATATCACTGGAGGAAGTGTGATAATGTACAGGTGTCCCCATAATATATCACTGAAGTGTGATAATGTAGAGGTGTCCCCCATAATATACCACTGGAGGAAGTGTGATAATGTAGGTGTCCCCATAATATACCACTGGAGGAAGTGTGATAATGTAGAGGTGTCCCCCATAATATATCACTGGAGGAAGTGTGATAATGTAGAGGTGTCCCCATAATATATCACTGGAGGAAGTGTGATAATGTAGAGGTGTCCCCATAATATATCACTGGAGGAAGTGTGATAATGTAGAGGTGTCCCCATAATATATCACTGGAGGAAGTGTGATAATGTAGAGGTGTCCCCATAATATATCACTGGAGGAAGTGTGATAATGTAGAGGTGTCCCCATAATATATCACTGAAGGAAGTGTGATAATGTAGAGGTGTCCCCCATAATATCCCACTGGAGGAAGTGTGATAATGTAGAGGTGTCCCCATAATATACCACTGGAGGAAGTGTGATAATGTAGAGGTGTTCCCATAATATACCACTGGAGGAAGTGTGATAATGTACAGGTGTCCCCATAATATATCACTGAAGTGTGATAATGTAGAGGTGTCCCCCATAATATACCACTGGAGGAAGTGTGATAATGTAGGTGTCCCCATAATATACCACTGGAGGAAGTGTGATAATGTAGAGGTGTCCCCCATAATATATCACTGGAGGAAGTGTGATAATGTAGAGGTGTCCCCATAATATATCACTGGAGGAAGTGTGATAATGTAGAGGTGTCCCCCATAATATGCCACTGGAGGAAGTGTGATAATGTAGAGGTGTCCCCCATAATATATCACTGGAGGAAGTGTGATAATGTACAGGTGTCCCCATAATATATCACTGAAGTGTGATAATGTAGAGGTGTCCCCCATAATATATCACTGGAGGAAGTGTGATAATGTACAGGTGTCCCCATAATATATCACTGAAGTGTGATAATGTAGAGGTGTCCCCCATAATATCCCACTGGAGGAAGTGTGATAATGTAGAGGTGTCCCCATAATATATCACTGGAGGATGTGTGATAATGTAGAGGTGTCCCCATAATATACCACTGGAGGAAGTGTGATAATGTAGAGGTGTCCCCATAATATATCACTGGAGGAAGTGTGATAATGTAGAGGTGTCCCCATAATATATCACTGGAGGAAGTGTGATAATGTAGAGGTGTCCCCCATAATATCCCACTGGAGGAAGTGTGATAATGTAGAGGTGTCCCCATAATATATCACTGAAGTGTGATAATGTAGAGGTGTCCCCATAATATACCACTGGAGGAAGTGTGATAATGTAGAGGTGTCCCCCATAATATATCACTGGAGGAAGTGTGATAATGTAGAGGTGTCCCCATAATATATCACTGGAGGAAGTGTGATAATGTAGAGGTGTCCCCATAATATATCACTGGAGGAAGTGTGATAATGTAGAGGTGTCCCCATAATATATCACTGGAGGAAGTGTGATAATGTAGAGGTGTCCCCATAATATATCACTGGAGGAAGTGTGATAATGTAGAGGTGTCCCCATAATATATCACTGAAGGAAGTGTGATAATGTAGAGGTGTCCCCCATAATATCCCACTGGAGGAAGTGTGATAATGTAGAGGTGTCCCCATAATATACCGCTGGAGGAAGTGTGATAATGTAGAGGTGTCCCCATAATATACCACTGGAGGAAGTGTGATAATGTAGAGGTGTCCCCCATAATATATCACTGGAGGAAGTGTGATAATGTACAGGTGTCCCCATAATATATCACTGAAGTGTGATAATGTAGAGGTGTCCCCCATAATATACCACTGGAGGAAGTGTGATAATGTAGGTGTCCCCATAATATACCACTGGAGGAAGTGTGATAATGTAGAGGTGTCCCCCATAATATATCACTGGAGGAAGTGTGATAATGTAGAGGTGTCCCCATAATATATCACTGGAGGAAGTGTGATAATGTAGAGGTGTCCCCCATAATATACCACTGGAGGAAGTGTGATAATGTAGAGGTGTCCCCCATAATATATCACTGGAGGAAGTGTGATAATGTACAGGTGTCCCCATAATATATCACTGAAGTGTGATAATGTAGAGGTGTCCCCCATAATATATCACTGGAGGAAGTGTGATAATGTACAGGTGTCCCCATAATATATCACTGAAGTGTGATAATGTAGAGGTGTCCCCCATAATATCCCACTGGAGGAAGTGTGATAATGTAGAGGTGTCCCCATAATATATCACTGGAGGAAGTGTGATAATGTAGAGGTGTCCCCATAATATATCACTGGAGGAAGTGTGATAATGTAGAGGGGTCCCCCATAATATCCCACTGGAGGAAGTGTGATAATGTAGAGGTGTCCCCATAATATATATCACTGGAGGATGTGTGATAATGTAGAGGTGTCCCCATAATATATCACTGAAGTGTGATAATGTAGAGGTGTCCCCATAATATACCACTGGAGGAAGTGTGATAATGTAGAGGTGTCCCCATAATATATCACTGGAGGAAGTGTGATAATGTAGGTGTCCCCATAATATATATCACTGGAGTAGTTATTATGCTGCAGTAGTTTATGTGTCGGGGGGCTAGGGTCAGTTTGTTATATCTGGAGTACTTCTCCTGTCCTATTCGGTCTCCTGTGTGAATCTAAGTGTGCGTTCTCTAATTCTCTCCTTCTCTCTTTCTCTCTCTCGGAGGACCTGAGCCCTAGGACCATGCCCCAGGACTACCTGACATGATGACTCCTTGCTGTCCCCAGTCCACCTGGCTGTGCTGCTGCTCCAGTTTCAACTGTTCTGCCTTATTATTATTCGACCATGCTGATCATTTATGAACATTTGAACATCTTGGCCATGTTCTGTTATAATCTCCACCCGGCACAGCCAGAAGAGGACTGGCCATCCCACATATGCTCTCTCTAATTCTCTCTTTCTTTCTCTCTCTCGGAGGACCTGAGCCCTAGGACCATGCCCCAGGAATACCTGACATGATGACTCCTTGCTGTCCCCAGTCCACCTGACTGTGCTGCTGCTCCAGTTTCAACTATTCTGCCTTATTATTATTCGACCATGCTGGTCATTTATGAACATTTGAACATCTTGACCATGTTTTGTTATAATCTCCACCCGGCACAGCCAGAAGAGGACTGGCCACCCCACATAGCCTGGTTCCTCTCTAGGTTTCTTCCTAGGTTTTGGCCTTTCTAGGGAGTTTTTCCTAGCCACCGTGCTTCTTCACCTGCATTGCTTGCTGTTTGGGGTTTTAGGCTGGGTTTCTGTACAGCACTTTGAGATATCAGCTGATGTACGAAGGGCTATATAAAATAAATTTGATTGATTGATTGATTGACTGGAGGAAGTGTGATAATGTAGCGGTGTCCCCATAATATATCACTGAAGTGTGATAATGTAGAGGTGTCCGCATAATATATCACTGAAGTGTGATAATGTAGAGGTGTCCCCATAATATCCCACTGGAGGAAGTGTGATAATGTAGAGGTGTCCCCATAATATCCCACTGGAGGAAGTGTGATAATGTAGAGGTGTCCCCATAATATCCCACTGGAGGATGTGTGATAATGTAGAGGTGTCCCCATAATATCCCACTGGAGGAAGTGTGATAATGTAGAGGTGTCCCCATAATATATCACTGGAGGAAGTGTGATAATGTAGAGGTGTCCCCCATAATATATCACTGGAGGAAGTGTGATAATGTAGAGGTGTCCCCATAATATCCCACTGGAGGAAGTGTGATAATGTACAGGTGTCCCCATAATATATCACTGGAGGAAGTGTGATAATGTAGAGGTGTCCCGATAATATCCCACTGGAGGAAGTGTGATAATGTAGAGGTGTCCCCATAATATCCCACTGGAGGAAGTGTGATAATGTAGAGGTGTCCCCCATAATATATCACTGAAGGAAGTGTGATAATGTAGAGGTGTCCCCATAATATATCACTGGAGGAAGTGTGATAATGTAGAGGTGTCCCCATAATATATCACTGGAGGAAGTGTGATAATGTAGAGGTGTCCCCATAATATCCCACTGGAGGAAGTGTGATAATGTAGGTGTCCCCATAATATATCACTGGAGGAAGTGTGATAATGTAGAGGTGTCCCCATAATATATCACTGAAGTGTGATAATGTAGAGGTGTCCCCATAATATCCCACTGGAGGAAGTGTGATAATGTAGGTGTCCCCATAATATATCACTGGAGGAAGTGTGATAATGTAGAGGTGTCCCCATAATATCCCACTGGAGGAAGTGTGATAATGTACAGGTGTCCCCATAATATATCACTGGAGGAAGTGTGATAATGTAGAGGTCCTCCTGTTTATATATCACTGGAGGAAGTGTGATAATGTAGAGGTGTCCCCCATAATACACTGCTCAAAAAAATAAAGGAAACACTAAAAAAACACATCCTAGATCTGAATGAATGAAATATTCTTATTAAATACTTTTTTCTTTACATAGTTGAATGTGCTGACAACAAAATCACACAAAAATTATCAATGGAAATCTAATTTATCAACCCATGGAGGTCTGGATTTGGAGTCACACTCAAAATTAAAGCGGAAAACCACACTACAGGCTGATCCAACTTTGATGTAATGTCCTTAAAACAAGTCAAAATGAGGCTCAGTAGTGTGTGTGGCCTCCACGTGCCTGTATGACCTCCCTACAACGCCTGGGCATGCTCCTGATGAGGAGGTGGATGGTCTCCTGAGGGATCTCCTCCCAGACCTGGACTAAAGCATCCGCCAACTCCTGGACAGTCTGTGGTGCAACGTGGCATTGGTGGATGGAGCGAGACATGATGTCCCAGATGTGCTCAATTGGATTCAGGTCTGGGGAACGGGTGGGCCAGTCCATAGCATCAATGCCTTCCTCTTGCAGGAACTGCTGACACACTCCAGCCACATGAGGTCTAGCAGTGTCTTGCATTATGAGGAACCCAGGGCCAACCGCACCAGCATATGGTCTCACAAGGGGTCTGAGGATCTCATCTCAGTACCTAATGGCAGTCAGGCTACCTCTGGCGAGCACATGGAGGGCTGTGCGCCCCCCCAAAGAAATGCCACCCCACACCATGACTGACCCACCGCCAAACCGGTCATGGAGGATGTAGCAGGCAGCAGAACGTTCTCCACGGCGTCTCCAGACTGTCACGTCTGTCACATGTGCTCAGTGTGAACCTGCTTTCATCTGTGAAGAGCACAGGGCGCCAGTGGCGAATTTGCCAAACTTGGTGTTCTCTGGCAAATGAAAAACGTCCTGCACGGTGTTGGGCTGTAAGCACAACCCCCACCTGTGGACGTCGGGCCCTCATACCACCCTCATGGAGTCTGTTTCTGACCGTTTGAGCAGACACATGCACATTTGTGGCCTGCTGGAGGTCATTTTGCAGGGCTCTGTCAGTGCTCCTCCTGCTCCTCCTTGCACAAAGGCGGAGGTAGCGGTCCTGCTGCTGGGTTGTTGCCCTCCTACGGCCTCCTCCACGTCTCCTGATGTACTGGCCTGTCTCCTGGTAGCGCCTCCATGCTCTGGACACTACGCTGACAGACACAGCAAACCTTCTTGCCACAGCTCGCATTGATGTGCCATCCTGGATGAGCTGCACTACCTGAGCCACTTGTGTGGGTTGTAGACTCCGTCTCATGCTACCACTAGAGTGAAAGCACCGCCAGCATTCAAAAGTGACTAAAACATCAGCCAGGAAGCGTAGGAACTGAGAAGTGGTCTGTGGTCATCACCTGCAGAACCACTCCTTTATTGGGGGTGTCTTGCTAATTGCCTATAAATTTCCACCTGTTGTCTATTCCATTTGCACAACAGCATGTGAAATTTATTGTCAATCAGTGTTGCTTCCTGAGTGGACAGTTTGATTTCACAGAAGTGTGATTGACTTGGAGTTATATTGTGTTGTTTAAGTGCTCCCTTTATTTTTTTGAGCAGTGTATATCGCTCCTGAACAGCACACTGACACTTGAGATGTGTTTGTATGGATAAGAAAATGAAGTTGCCGTTTCCAAAAGGTTTAAGCTCAGCAGGGAATCAGTGATGCTTTGAGATCTAGTGCCGACATCAGAGTGTTTCATTAAAGAGACACAATAACCTACTTCATCTCACATCTAATGACATTTAAGGATTTGGTGATGTTCAAATTTCAGTTATTTGGCACAAAAACTTTAGCTGTTAAAGTTGATCAAATGTGGGCCGTTCTTATGAAATATAATGCACTTTGTTTTAAGCAAATCATCAAATGAGTTATTGGTCGTCTTTCTCAAACTGCAAAGCAGCACTTATCAAACCCTGTAAAGTCTCTCAAAAATGTCAATGGCACAGAACTAGTATTACCAGAGGGCCTTGGAGTTGGTCAGGAAAACTAGTATTATCAGAGGGCCTTGGAGTTGGTCAGGAAAACTAGTATTATCAGAGGGCCTTGGAGTTGGTCAGGAAAACTAGTATTATCAGAGGGCCTTGGAGTTGGTCTGGAAAACAGAAGGTTATTCTGGCTGGAATAGTGACTCTCCCGCCATGTAGAAACCACTGACATGGCAGATTTGCAAAGGACTAGAATAATATATGTGGTGTTTTGTGCTCATGCACATCATTTCATTACCCGACCTGTCCCAGTAAAACGAACCCCGTCCGGACAGAGCGAAGAGCTTTTCTTCTGGGGGTTTCCTGGTCAGGTCACGTGGACTCACAACAAACTTCTGCCCCTCCTCAGTCACTATTCCAGGTCTATTCCTCCTCAGTAACTATTCCAGGTCTATTCCTCCTCAGTAACTATTAACTAGTCCAGGTCTATTCCTCCTCAGTCACTATTCCAGGTCTATTCCTCCTCAGTAACTATTCCAGGTCTATTCCTCCTCAGTAACTATTCCAGGTCTATTCCTCCTCAGTAACTATTCCACGTCTATTCCTCCTCAGTAACTATTCCAGGTCTATTCCTCCTCAGTAACTATTCCAGGTCTATTCCTCCTCAGTAACTATTAACTATTCCAGGTCTATTCCTCCTCAGTAACTATTCCAGGTCTATTCCTCCTTAGTAACTTACTATTCCAGGTCTATTCCTCCTCAGTAACTATTCCAGGTCTATTCCTCCTCAGTAACTATTCCAGGTCTATTCCTCCTCAATAACTATTCCAGGTCTATTCCTCCTCAGTAACTATTCCAGGTCTATTCCTCCTCAGTAACTATTCCAGGTCTATTCCTCCTCAGTAACTATCCCAGGTCTACTCCTCCTCAGTAACTATTCCAGGTCTATTCCTCCTCAGTAACTATTAACTAGTCCAGGTCTATTCCTCCTCAGTCACTATTCCAGGTCTACTCCTCCTCAGTCACTATTCCAGGTCTATTCCTCCTCAGTAACTATTAACTAGTCCAGGTCTATTCCTCCTCAGTAACTATTCCAGGTCTATTCCGCCTCAGTAACTATTCCAGGTCTATTCCTCCTCAGTAACTATTCCAGGTCTATTCCTCCTCAGTAACTATTCCAGGTCTATTCCTCCTCAGTAACTATTAACTATTCCAGGTCTATTCCTCCTCAGTAACTATTCCACGTCTATTCCTCCTCAGTAACTATTCCAGGTCTATTCCTCCTCAGTAACTATTCCACGTCTATTCCTCCTCAGTAACTATTCCACGTCTATTCCTCCTCAGTAACTATTCCACGTCTATTCCTCCTCAGTAACTATTCCACGTCTATTCCTCCTCAGTAACTATTCCACGTCTATTCTTCCTCAGTAACTATTCCAGGTCTATTCCTCCTCAGTAACTATTCCAGGTCTATTCCTCCTCAGTAACTATTCCAGGTCTATTCCTCCTCAGTAACTATTCCACGTCTATTCCTCCTCAGTAACTATTCCAGGTCTACTCCTCCTCGGTAACTATTCCTCCTCTATTCCAGGTCTATTCCTCCTCAGTAACTACTCCTCCTCTATTCCAGGTCTATTTCTCCTCGGTAACTATTCCTCCTCTATTCCAGGTCTATTCCTCCTCAGTAACTACTCCTCCTCTATTCCAGGTCTCTAATGAGAAACTCTCGAACCTTCCCAGCGTGAGTTGAGGCTATGTTAGGTAACGTCCTGCCCCTGTCTGCCACTGCAGGGCCTGGTACTCTCCAATCGGACAGGATGAGGAGCGAGGATCAGCCTCCTCTCGCTCCCGACAACACTTCCTCATTCTGAGGGTGTTGTGATGACGCACGCCGAGCACCATGTGCATGTCATTAACAATTAGGACGGCTCAACGAGGGCCTGAGAGGAGAGATGTTTCCAGAGTCCGGCTGTTAGGGGGTACTGTACCTGGGGCTAGGGTAGGGGCTGGTTTCAGCTGGGGTATTTGGGCTAGAGGACGAGGGTATGGCAGGGTTAGGGTACTGTACCTTCGGTGGGTGTACTGGGGCGGCTGTCTGCAGGTGAGGTCTCCTCCTCTTCCCTGGGGGACGTGACTATGGGGTCATCCTGGAGCTTCTCGTGTTGGCTCCTACTTGTCTTCTCCCACTGGGTGGCGACCAGGTTGCGGAGGAAGGTGCCTCTACAGGAACACAGACACGGAGGAAACTGGAGGTGACTGAGCCGCCATGGAGGGGCGTCGACAACACCATTACGGGGCAAGCATGGCAAAAACCAAAATCACCCAGGATCACAGCGACAAAACGATAGATTAGATCAGACAGATTAGAAGAGAGAGAGAGAGAGAAAACCCACAGGACCTGAATCAGACAAACTGATTATAGTCTGGAAATACACACATATCATTTATAACCAAAATAATTTGATGTTCATTCCCCAGAACAGATGCCATACCCTGCAGCATGGCTGTGATAGCCATTACATTCCTCGGCCCCTGCCACAGATACGCTGCCCAGCGCTCTCAGATGGCAAGGTCCTAGCCAGCGACGGAAGCCAAGCCAACCACCACACCAGGGACTCACTCTCCCTCCCTCCCCAGGCGAGGGCTCAGCAGTGGCGGGCAGCTACTCCAGATAAAACAGGCCCCCTGGATCACTGCGATACATCACTCAGATTTACTGCTTTAATCTCCTTAAGTTAAGTATTGAGTCGTTTCATTTTACCGTCCAAAGGGACTGTAATGCAGCCGGCTATAGCCTCGTATCCCCTGTGGACCGGTTCGTACATAAAACACTCATTGAGGCTGCTAATGCTAATGCAGCCGGCTATAGCCTCGTATCCCCTGTGGACCGGTTCGTACATAAAACACTCATTGGGGCTGCTAATGCTAATGCAGCCGGCTATAGCCTCGTATCCCCTGTGGACCGGTTCGTACATAAAACACTCATTGAGGCTGCTAATGCTAATGCAGCCGGCTATAGCCTCGTATCCCCTGTGGACCGGTTCGTACATAAAACACTCATTGAGGCTGCTAATGCTAATGCAGCCGGCTATAGCCTTGTATCCCCTGTGGACCGGTTCGTACATAAAAAACTCATTGAGGCTGCTAATGCTAATGCAGCCGGCTATAGCCTCGTATCCCCTGTGGACCGGTTCGTACATAAAACACTCATTGAGGCTGCTAATGCTAATGCAGCCGGCTATAGCCTTGTATCCCCTGTGGACCGGTTCGTACATAAAACATTCATTTAGGCTGCTAATGCTAATGCAGCCGGCTATAGCCTCGTATCCCCTGTGGACCGGTTCGTACATAAAACACTCAATTAGGCTGCTAATGCTAATGCAGCCGGCTATAGCCTCGTATCCCCTGTGGACCGGTTCGTACATAAAAAAACTCATTGAGGCTGCTAATGCTAATGCAGGAACACCATGCTAGTGTGGCTAATGCTAATCCAGGAACACCATGCTAGAGTAGCTAATGCTAATCCAGGAACACCATGCTAGTGTAGCTAATGCTAATCCAGGAACACCATGCTAGAGTAGCTAATGCTAATCCAGGAACACCATGCTAGAGTAGCTAATGCTAGTCCAGGAACACCATGCTAGAGTAGCTAATGCTAGTCCCGGTCCACGCTAGAGAGTTCTAAAACAAACCAAACCTGGGGGTGAAAAAAAACAGACTGCTGCAATCTGATTGGCTGAACGCAATAGGGAACATCCGGGATTAGCATTAGCTACTCTAGCATGGTGGTGGGAAATGGTGTTCTGGGATTAGCATTAGCTACTCTAGCATGGTGGTGGGAAATGGTGTTCTGGGATTAGCATTAGCTACTCTAGCATGGTGATGGGAAATGGTGTTCTGGGATTAGCATTAGCTACTCTAGCATGGTGGTGGGAAATGGTGTTCTGGGATTAGCATTAGCTACTCTAGATGGTGGTGGGAAATGGTGTTCTGGGATTAGCATTAGCTACTCTAGCATGGTGGTGGGAAATGGTGTTCTGGGATTAGCATTAGCTACTCTAGCATGGTGATGGGAAATGGTGTTCTGGGATTAGCATTAGCTACTCTAGATGTTGAGCATGACGTTTCCCTTTAGCTTCATTCTGCTCCGTCTGTGTCTTGAACCTGTCAATCAATGTTCATGATTAAAACCCTGTTAAATTGATTGGTTGAACCGGACTTTAAATCATAAACCGCAGACCCCACACCACACCGTTAATATCAACACACCATTTCAAAATGGAAGCCAACACACCATAACACCCAGGCTATGTCCCATTTGGCACCCTATTCAATACATAGTCCTGTTGACCATTAAAACCCTATTGGCTCTGGTCTAAAGTAGTACCACTATATAGGGAATAGGGCTCTGGTCTAAAGTAGTACCACTATATTAGGGAATAGGGCTCTGGTCTATAGTAGTACCACTATATAGGGAATAGGGCTCTGGTCTATAGTAGTACCACTATATAGGGAATAGGGCTCTGGTCTGTAGTAGTACCACTATATAGGGAATAGGGCTCTGGTCTAAAGTAGTACCACTATATAGGGAATAGGGTGCCATTTGGAACATACCCATGACCTTAAGCTCCCAGAAAGCAGCAGCAGGCTCCAAAGCAGGTCGGCCACCTCCCATCATGCAACATGACGCTCCATAACCGTACTTACTGAAACTTCCTGAGGACGGGCTTGTCCATATTAACATTACAGTCCTCTGGGCTGGGGAGATAACATTAGTTTAAACCTCTACAGTACATATCAACCAATCACCGACACACTACGACACACAAGCTCCTCATATAGACAGAGAGCTGGTTGATGGATGAGATTATGAGCATGGTAACCCTGGTCTCCAAGCTCCTCATATAGACAGAGTGCTGGCTGATGGATGAGATTATGAGCATGGTAACCCTGGTCTCCAAGCTCCTCATATAGACAGAGACAGTGAGCATGGTAACCCTGGTCTCCAAGCTCCTCATATAGACAGAGACAGTGAGCATGGTAACCCTGGTCTCCAAGCTCCTCATATAGACAGTGAACTGGCTGATGGATGATATTATGGGCATGGTAACCCTGGTCTCCAAGCTCCTCATATAGACAGAGACAGTGGGCATGGTAACCCTGGTCTCCATGGTAATGAGAACATCTGAACAGAAGGTGATAGTCATACCATTGTGTCATCATTGCATTCCAAACTGCCGACTCATCAGAACCAATTCCATGCAGCTGTTGAAACCATTCATAAAATATGCAACATACAGACATCACTCCTCCATTTCCTGGTTGCAAAAATTAAAATTGTTCCCCTAATTTCAGTTTATATGACCAAACAAACACGTCTAGTGTAGAGAATCATTGTACCATCTAAACTGCTGTGAAATATATTTTCAATAACCCAAAAATATAGTATTTTCAGCTGTTTGACGCTGGTGAACAAAACAGAAGAATGGGAAGCAGAAAACAAATAGCACGAATAGAACAGATCTGACACTTCTTAGACTTTCAATGAGAATGACAGATCTATAACTCATATTGCTATGGGAATTTGGTCAGGTAAGCCAAAAGGTGACATGGTGCAGCTTTAAAACAGAAGAGAGGGTTTAAACATCTGAACAGAAACAGAGGCAGGCCAGGGAAAGAGAAGAGAGGGTTTAAACATCTGAACAGAGGCAGGCCAGGGAAAGAGAAGAGAGGGTTTAAACATCTGAACAGAAACAGAGGCAGGCCAGGGAAAGAGAAGAGAGGGTTTAAACATCTGAACAGAAACAGAGGCAGGCCAGGGAAATAGAAGAGAGGGTTTAAACATCTGAACAGAAACAGAGGCAGAGCAGGGAAAGAAAAGAGAGGGTTTAAACATCTGAACAGAAACAGAGGCAGGCCAGGGAAAGAAAAGAGAGGGTTTAAACATCTGAACAGAAACAGAGGCAGGCCAGGGAAAGAGAAGAGAGGGTTTAAACATCTGAACAGAAACAGAGACAGGCCAGGGAAAGAGAAGAGAGGGTTTAAACATCTGAACAGAAACCGAGGCAGGCCAGGGAAAGAGAAGAGAGGGTTTAAACATCTGAACAGAAACAGAGGCAGGAAAGAGAAGAGAGGGTTTAAACATCTGAACAGAAACAGAGGCAGGCCAGGGAAAGAGAGGGTTTAAACATCTGAACAGAAACAGAGGCAGGCCAGGGAAAGAGATGGTTTAAACATCTGAACAGAAACAGAGGCAGGCCAGGGAAAGAGAAGAGAGGGTTTAAACATCTGAACAGAAACCGAGGCAGGCCAGGGAAAGAGAAGAGAGGGTTTAAACATCTGAACAGAAACAGAGGCAGGAAAGAGAAGAGAGGGTTTAAACATCTGAACAGAAACAGAGACAGGCCAGGGAAAGAGAGGGTTTAAACATCTGAACAGAAACAGAGGCAGGCCAGGGAAAGAGAAGAGAGGGTTTAAACATCTGAACAGAAACAGAGACAGGCCAGGGAAAGAGAAGAGAGGGTTTAAACATCTGAACAGAAACAGAGACAGGCCAGGGAAAGAGAAGAGAGGGTTTAAACATCTGAACAGAAACAGAGACAGGAAAGAGAAGAGAGGGTTTAAACATCTGAACAGAAACAGAGACAGGCCAGGGAAAGAGAAGAGAGGGTTTAAACATCTGAACAGAAACAGAGACAGGCCAGGGAAAGAGAAGAGAGGGTTTAAACATCTGAACAGAAACAGAGACAGGAAAGAGAAGAGAGGGTTTAAACATCTGAACAGAAACAGAGACAGGAAAGAGAAGAGAGGGTTTAAACATCTGAACAGAAACAGAGACAGGCCAGGGAAAGAGAAGAGAGGGTTTAAACATCTGAACAGAAACAGAGGCAGGCCAGGGAAAGAGAAGAGAGGGTTTAAACATCTGAACAGAAACAGAGACAGGCCAGGGAAAGAGAAGAGAGGGTTTAAACATCTGAACAGAAACAGAGACAGGCCAGGGAAAGAAAATAGCTGAAAATTGGAGCAGCGTAGCAAGCATTTTTCCACTGTTGTTTCACCCGTTGCCAGAATCAGTCTTGCTCCGGGTATTAAACCTTTTGCCCTATATGGTTCTATCAACAGAATGGGGTGTTACAATCATTTATATTGTATGTTATACCATAATTAAGCCTCAATGTGATGCTAGATACTGTACCCAGTGACAGAATATGGTAACCCTCTTTAGCTATACAGCTAACGTACCAGAATATGGTAAACCTCTTTAGCTATAAAGCTAACGTACCAGTGACAGAATATGGTAACCCTCTTTAGCTATAAAGCTAACGTACCAGAATATGGTAACCCTCTTTAGCTATGAAGCTAACGTACCAGTGACAGAATATGGTAAACCTCTTTAGCTATACAGCTAACGTACCAGAATATGGTAAACCTCTTTAGCTATAAAGCTAACGTACCAGAATATGGTAACCCTCTTTAGCTATAAAGCTAACGTACCAGAATATGGTAAACCTCTTTAGCTATACAGCTAACGTACCAGTGACAGAATATGGTAACCCTCTTTAGCTATACAGCTAACGTACCAGAATATGGTAACCCTCTTTAGCTATGAAGCTAACGTACCAGAATATGGTAAACCTCTTTAGCTATGAAGCTAACGTACCAGAATATGGTAAACCTCTTTAGCTATAAAGCTAACGTACCAGAATATGGTAAACCTCTTTAGCTATAAAGCTAACGTACCAGTGACAGAATATGGTAACCCTCTTTAGCTATGAAGCTAACGTACCAGAATATGGTAACCCTCTTTAGCTATGAAGCTAACGTACCAGAATATGGTAAACCTCTTTAGCTATAAAGCTAACGTACCAGAATATGGTAACCCTCTTTAGCTATAAAGCTAACGTACCAGAATATGGTAAACCTCTTTAGCTATGAAGCTAACGTACCAGAATATGGTAACCCTCTTTAGCTATGAAGCTAACGTACCAGAATATGGTAACCCTCTTTAGCTATGAAGCTAACGTACCAGAATATGGTAACCCTCTTTAGCTATAAAGCTAACGTACCAGAATATGGTAACCCTCTTTAGCTATAAAGCTAACGTACCAGAATATGGTAACCCTCTTTAGCTATAAAGCTAACGTACCAGAATATGGTAACCCTCTTTAGCTATAAAGCTAACGTACCAGAATATGGTAAACCTCTTTAGCTATAAAGCTAACGTACCAGTGACAGAATATGGTAACCCTCTTTAGCTATGAAGCTAACGTACCAGAATATGGTAACCCTCTTTAGCTATGAAGCTAACGTACCAGAATATGGTAAACCTCTTTAGCTATGAAGCTAACGTACCAGAATATGGTAAACCTCTTTAGCTATGAAGCTAACGTACCAGAATATGGTAAACCTCTTTAGCTATAAAGCTAACGTACCAGAATATGGTAAACCTATTTAGCTATAAAGCTAACGTACCAGAATATGGTAAACCTATTTAGCTATAAAGCTAACGTACCAGAATATGGTAAACCTCTTTAGCTATGAAGCTAACGTACCAGAATATGGTAAACCTCTTTAGCTATACAGCTAACGTACCAGAATATGGTAACCCTCTTTAGCTATAAAGCTAACGTACCAGAATATGGTAAACCTCTTTAGCTATAAAGCTAACGTACCAGTGACAGAATATGGTCTAGAAAGCTAACGTACCAGAATATGGTAACCCTATTTAGCTATAAAGCTAACGTACCAGTGACAGAATATGGTAACCCTCTTTAGTTATAAAGCTAACGTACCAGAATATGGTAAACCTCTTTAGCTATAAAGCTAACGTACCAGAATATGGTAACCCTCTTTAGCTATAAAGCTAACGTACCAGAATATGGTAAACCTCTTTAGCTATGAAGCTAACGTACCAGAATATGGTAACCCTCTTTAGCTATAAAGCTAACGTACCAGAATATGGTAAACCTATTTAGCTATAAAGCTAACGTACCAGAATATGGTAAACCTCTTTAGCTATAAAGCTAACGTACCAGAATATGGTAAACCTCTTTAGCTATAAAGCTAACGTACCAGAATATGGTAAACCTCTTTAGCTATAAAGCTAACGTACCAGAATATGGTAAACCTCTTTAGCTATAAAGCTAACGTACCAGTGACAGAATATGGTAAACCTCTTTAGCTATACAGCTAACGTACCAGAATATGGTAACCCTCTTTAGCTATGAAGCTAACGTACCAGAATATGGTAACCCTCTTTAGCTATGAAGCTAACGTACCAGAATATGGTAAACCTCTTTAGCTATACAGCTAACGTACCAGAATATGGTAACCCTCTTTAGCTATGAAGCTAACGTACCAGAATATGGTAAACCTCTTTAGCTATAAAGCTAACGTACCAGAATATGGTAACCCTCTTTAGCTATAAAGCTAACGTACCAGCCCTCTTACATAAGGCCTGAATACAAGTCTCTAATTGGGGATTTGAATTGACGGGTCCATCTGTTGGTTGTTGTCAGGAAGTCTGAACAGCGTGGCGCCTCCCTCCCTCCCTCCCTCCCTCCTCATCCATGCTCCCTCCCTCCCTCCCTCCCTTCTCATCCATGCTTCATCCTCCCTCCCTCCCTCACCATCCATGCTTCATCCTCCCTCCCTCCCTCATCCATGCTTAATCCCTCCCCCTCTTCCTCCCTCCATCCTTCCCTCCTCTCTTCCTCCATCTCGTTCCCGCTCTCTCTCTGTCTCATTCCTTTAAATGACTAACTATCATAATGATTTAAAATCACAACAGCACCTCACAGAAAGTCACATTCTTTGGCCGTGCAGAGGGCTACTCACCAAACGGCACTGTGGCTGGCCTGCTCAGAGCTGCACAAGGAGAGGAAGAATGGACGGAGGGAGGGAGGGCGGGAGGGAGGGCGAGAGGAATTTTGGGCAACCACAACAGCAAGGAAAGAGATCAGGATGGCAACCAGACATTATGAAGGAGGAGGAGAGAAGGAAGAGAGGAGAGAGGAGAGAGGAAGAGAGGGGAAGGAGGAGGAGGACAGGAGAGAGGGAAAGGAGGAGGAGGACAGGAGAGAGGGGAAGGAGGAGGACAGGAGAGAGGGGAGGAGGAGGACAGGAGAGAGGGGAGGAGGAGGACAGGAGAGAGGGGAGGAGGAGGGCAGGAGAGAGGGGAGGAGGAGGGCAGGAGAGAGGGGAGGAGGAGGACAGGAGAGAGGGGAGGAGGAGGACAGGAGAGAGGGAAAGGAGGAGGACAGGAGAGAGGGAGAGGAGGACAGGAGAGAGGGAAGATGAGGACAGGCGAGATGGAAGATGAGGACAGGAGAGAGGGAAGATGAGGACAGGAGAGAGGGAAGATGAGGACAGGAGAGAGGGAAGATGAGGACAGGAGAGAGGGAAGATGAGGACAGGAGAGAGGGAAGATGAGGACAGGAGAGAGGGGAGGAGGAAGAGAGGGAAGGAGGAAGAGAGAGAGACAAGAGGAAAGAGGGAGTAAAACACACAGAAGGGGGAGAGAGAGTCAGAGACAAAGCTGACATGAATAGAGAGGGAAGTAAGGACTGGTAATTCAGTAAAGATGATGTAGAGTCAATGATACAAACCATTAGACACTCACTATTTATAACATCTAGCAGAAACAAAGGGAGGTTGAAGACAAATGACGATGTCTCTTAAAATGATCACCAACAAATTATTTCATGTCAGTGAGCTGGTTGTCCATCCAAAACAGCAGCGCATTTAAAGCTCAATGTGGACATCAGGCATCTCAAATAATATACTAGTCACCACACTGCCAAACACTGGTGAAGGTTATCTATAACAATGGGTGATGGCTATTCCTATTAGTGAAACACTGGAAGGTATATAACCCCCCCCCCCCCCCCTGCTTTCATCATAACAACAGTGACCCTCAGCAGGTATATAAACCCCCCCCCTGCTTTCATCATAACAACAGTGACCCCCAGAAGGTATATACCCCCCCCCCCCCTGCTTTCATCATAACAACAGTGACCCTCAGCAGGTATATAACCCCCCCCCCTGCTTTCATCATAACAACAGTGACCCTCAGCAGGTATATAACCCCCCCCCTGCTTTCATCATAACAACAGTGACCCTCAGCAGGTATATAACCCCCCCCCCCCCCCTGCTTTCATCATAACAACAGTGACCCTCAGCAGGTATATAACCCCCCCCTGCTTTCATCATAACGCTGATAAACGTCTCTGTCCCCCCTGGTCTCTGTACAGCACTTTGAGATATCAGCTGATGTATCAGCTGATTTCATTTGGTCTCTGTCCCCTGGTCTCTGTCCCCTGGTCTCTGTCCCCTGGTCTCTGTCCCCCCGGTCTGTTCAGTATCAGAACTCACCTGAAGGTGTTCCTCTCTGTCTTGTTCCCGTGTTGCACCGGGACCGTCTGGGGCTGCTGTTGCTTCTCAGGGCCAGCCAAGTCAGTAGGAGACGGGCTGAGGACGGGCCGACGGACGGGAGGGAAAAACACACACAGAGGGAGAGAGTGAGGAGCAAGGGTTGCCAAGGCAACAGCAGTACACAACACACACTTCAGCGTCTCCACACAAAAGTGTTTCCTGTTACTCCTCTGAGACAGGGCTCCAAAACAAGGGGGGTGCAGAGAGAGAAAAAGGGTGTTTGTGTGAGCGAGAGTGTGTGTGAGTATGTGTGAGTGTGTGTGTGTGTTTGTGTGTGTCTTTGTTTGTGTGTGTGTGTGTGAGTGTGTGTGTCTTTGTTTGTGTGTGTGTGTGTGAGAGAGGGAGTGTGAGTGAGTGTATGTGTGAGAGAGTGAGTGAGTGAGTGAGTGAGTGTGAGAGAGTGAGTGAGTGTGAGTGTGTGTGTGTGTGAGAGTGAGTGAGTGAGTGAGTGAGTGAGTGAGTGAGTGAGTGAGTGCCTCATCGTTTCTACGAGACAGAATAGTTGTAACTTGTTTTTCCAGCAGGCGCTAGTTTGTCAGTGTGTGGGACTGTGAGCGGTCACACATGATGTCAGTCACAGTGGAGGGTGTCCTTAACTAGCTAGTGACTGGACTCAACTAGTATCAGGAGACATTGGTTTAACTAGCTAGTGACTGAACTAGTATCTGGAGACATTGGTTTAACTAGCTAGTGACTGAACTAGTATCTGGAGACATTGGTTTAACTAGCTAGTGACTGAACTAGTATCTGGAGACATTGGTTTAACTAGCTAGTGACTGAACTAGTATCTGGAGACATTGGTTTAGCTAGCTAGTGACTGAACTAGTATCTGGAGACATTGGTTTAGCTAGCTAGAGACTGAACTAGTGTCTAGAGACATTGGTTTAACTAGCTAGTGACTGGACTCAACAAGTATCTGGAGACATTGGTTTAACTAGCTAGTGACTGAACTAGTATCTGGAGACATTGGTTTAACTAGCTAGTGACTGGACTCAACTAGTATCTGGAGACATTGGTTTAACTAGCTAGTGACTGGACTCAACCAGTATCTGGAGACATTGGTTTAGCTAGCTTGTGACTGAACTAGTATCTGGAGACATTGGTTTAGCTAGCTAGTGACTGAACTAGTGTCTAGAGACATTGGTTTAACTAGCTAGTGACTGGACTCAACTAGTATCTGGAGACATTGGTTTAACTAGCTAGTGACTGTATCTGGAGACATTGGATACATTGGAGAGACTCCAATACCTCCTGTCCAGGCTGACATCACCAGACAACATTACTGAACTTACTGAATGGTAAGTTGGTAAGTTGGTGGTTGAAGATATCCCTCTAGTGGTGTGGGGGCTGTGCTTTGGCAAAGTGGGTGGGGTTATATCCTTCCTGTTTGGCCCTGTCCGGGGGTGTCCTCGGATGGGGCCACAGTGTCTCCTGACCCCTCCTGTCTCAGCCTCCAGTATTTATGCTGCAGTAGTTTATGTGTCGGGGGGCTAGGGTCAGTTTGTTATATCTGGAGTACTTCTCCTGTCCTATTCGGTGTCCTGTGTGAATCTAAGTGTGCGTTCTCTAATTCTCTCCTTCTCTCGGAGGACCTGAGCCCTAGGACCATGCCCCAGGAATACCTGACATGATGACTCCTTGCTGTCCCCAGTCCACCTGGCCGTGCTGCTGCTCCAGTTTCAACTGTTCTGCCTTATTATTATTCGACCATGCTGGTCATTTATGAACATTTGAACATCTTGACCATGTTTTGTTATAATCTCCACCCGGCACAGCCAGAAGAGGACTGGCCACCCCACATAGCCTGGTTCCTCTCTAGGTTTCTTCCTAGGTTTTGGCCTTTCTAGGGAGTTTTTCCTAGCCACCGTGCTTCTACACCTGCATTGCTTGCTGTTTGGGGTTTTAGGCTGGGTTTCTGTACAGCACTTTGAGATATCAGCTGATGTACGAAGGGCTATATAAATAAATTTGATTTGATTTGAACCGGTCCTCTACTGAATACCTCCTGTTCAGGCTGACATCACCAGACAACATTACTGAACCGGTCCTCTCCTGAATACCTCCTGTCCAGGCTGACATCACCAGACAACATTACTGAACCGGTCCTCTCCTGAATACCTCCTGTCCAGGCTGACATCACCAGACAACATTACTGAACCGGTCCTCTCCTGAATACCTCCTGTCCAGGCTGACATCACCAGACAACATTACTGAACCGGTCCTCTCCTGAATACCTCCTGTCCAGGCTGACATCACCAGACAACATTACTGAACCGGTCCTCTCCTGAATACCTCCTGTCCAGGCTGACATCACCAGACAACATTACTGAACCGGTCCTCTCCTGAATACCTCCTGTCCAGGCTGACATCACCAGACAACATTACTGAACCGGTCCTCTCCTGAATACCTCCTGTCCAGGCTGACATCACCAGACAACATTACTGAACCGGTCCTCTCCTGAATACCTCCTGTCCAGGCTGACATCATCTAAGAGAAAGGATGAACTAAGTGCTTTTCTCCAGCTGTGTTAAAGCACAGAGCAGAGTCCCAAATCGCACCCTATTCCCTTATGTAGTGCACTACTTTAGACCAGAGGCAGAGCACTAGTAGTGCACTACTTTAGACCAGAGCCCATGGCTCTCTCCTGGTCTGCATCCCAAATGGAACTCTATTCCCTATAGGGCTCTGGTTAAAAGTAGTGCACTATTTAGAGAATAGGGTGCCATTTGGGACTCAAACCAGGCGAGAGCAGGGCACAAGCCCTCTTCAGTGGGTTAAGACTGATCCTCTCCTTTCACTGCCACTTTAATTAGTCAGACCTCTGTGGTCCCAGGTTCTCAGGAAGCTTTAATGGACTTTACCACAGTAGAAACATGAGTGAGTGAATGAGATGGTGAGTACGTGAATGAATGAGAGATCCAGAGAGACAGAGAGACAGAGAGAGAGAGAGACAGAGAGACAGAGAGAGAGACCCAGAGAGATCGAGAGAGAGACCCAGAGAGATCGAGAGAGAGACCCAGAGAGAGACCCAGAGAGATCGAGAGAGAGACCCAGAGAGACCGAGAGAGAGACCCAGAGAGACCGAGAGAGAGACCCAGAGAGACCGAGAGAGAGACCCAGAGAGACCGAGAGAGAGACCCAGAGAGACCGAGAGAGAGACCCAGAGAGACCGAGAGAGAGACCCAGAGAGATCGAGAGAGAGACCCAGAGAGAGACCCAGAGAGATCGAGAGAGAGACCCAGAGAGACCGAGAGAGAGACCCAGAGAGACCGAGAGAGAGACCCAGAGAGATCGAGAGAGACCGAGAGAGATCGAGAGAGAGATCGAGAGAGAGACCCAGAGAGACCCAGAGAGACCCAGAGAGAGACTCAGAGAGACCCAGAGAGAGACCCAGAGAGAGACCCAGAGAGAGACCCAGAGAGAGACCCAGAGAGAGACCCAGAGAGACCCAGAGAGACTCAGAGAGAGACTCAGAGAGAGACTCAGAGAGAGACTCAGAGAGAGACTCAGAGAGAGACTCAGAGAGAGACTCAGAGAGAGACTCAGAGAGAGACTCAGAGAGAGAGACAGAGAAAGACAGAGAAAGACAGAGAAAGACAGAGAGACAGAGGGTGATGGAGGTGTAGTCAGACCTGCTTGCGGCTCGAGAAGCAGAAGGAGCAGGTTCCTCAGAGATGGAACCAGCCTTGTTAAAGTGCCGTGACCTCCTACTGATCCCCAAGGCAGACATGTGGTGACTGAGGAATGATCGCCCCCTAGTGGCCAGGACAGGACAGGACAGGAGAGAGAGGAGAGAGAGGAGAGGGGTAACAACCATGGGTTCATGATGGCTGCGTATCAGATGGCACCCAAAATAGTGCACTACTTTAAACCAGAGCACAATATAGGGAATAGGGTGCCATAGGGCTCTGGCCTAAAGTAGTGCACTATATACAGTGCCTTGCGAAAGTATTCGGCCCCCTTGAACTTTGCGACCTTTTGCCACATTTCAGGCTTCAAACATAAAGATATAAAACTGTATTTTTTTGTGAAGAATCAACAACAAGTGGGACACAATCATGAAGTGGAACGACATTTATTGGATATTTCAAACTTTTTTAACAAATCAAAAACTGAAAAATTGGGCGTGCAAAATTATTCAGCCCCTTTACTTTCAGTGCAGCAAACTCTCTCCAGAAGTTCAGTGAGGATCTCTGAATGATCCAATGTTGACCTAAATGACTAATGATGATAAATACAATCCACCTGTGTGTAATCAAGTCTCCGTATAAATGCACCTGCACTGTGATAGTCTCAGAGGTCCGTTAAAAGCTCAGAGAGCATCATGAAGAACAAGGAACACACCAGGCAGGTCCGAGATACTGTTGTGAAGAAGTTTAAAGCCGGATTTGGATACAAAAAGATTTCCCAAGCTTTAAACATCCCAAGGAGCACTGTGCAAGCGATACTATTGAAATGGAAGGAGTATCAGACCACTGCAAATCTACCAAGACCTGGCCGTCCCTCTAAACTTTCAGCTCATACAAGGAGAAGACTGATCAGAGATGCAGCCAAGAGGCCCATGATCACTCTGGATGAACTGCAGAGATCTACAGCTGAGGTGGGAGACTCTGTCCATAGGACAACAATCAGTCGTATATTGCACAAATCTGGCCTTTATGGAAGAGTGGCAAGAAGAAAGCCATTTCTTAAAGATATCCATAAAAAGTGTCGTTTAAAGTTTGCCACAAGCCACCTGGGAGACACACCAAACATGTGGAAGAAGGTGCTCTGGTCAGATGAAACCAAAATTGAACTTTTTGGCAACAATGCAAAACGTTATGTTTGGCGTAAAAGCAACACAGCTGAACACACCATCCCCACTGTCAAACATGGTGGTGGCAGCATCATGTTTTGGGCCTGCTTTTCTTCAGCAGGGACAGGGAAGATGGTTAAAATTGATGGGAAGATGGATGGAGCCAAATACAGGACCATTCTGGAAGAAAACCTGATGGAGTCTGCAAAAGACCTGAGACTGGGATGGAGATTTGTCTTCCAACAGGACAATGATCCAAAACATAAAGCAAAATCTACAATGGAATGGTTCAAAAATAAACATATCCAGGTGTTAGAATGGCCAAGTCAAAGTCCAGACCTGAATCCAATCGAGAATCTGTGGAAAGAACTGAAAACTGCTGTTCACAAATGCTCTCCATCCAACCTCACTGAGCTCGAGCTGTTTTGCAAGGAGGAATGGGAAAAAAATTCAGTCTCTCGATGTGCAAAACTGATAGACATACCCCAAGCGACTTACAGCTGTAATCGCAGCAAAAGGTGGCGCTACAAAGTATTAACTTAAGGGGGCTGAATAATTTTGGACGCCCAATTTTTCAGTTTTTGATTTGTTAAAAAAGTTTGAAATATCCAATAAATGTCGTTCCACTTCATGATTGTGTCCCACTTGTTGTTGATTCTTCACAAAAAAATACAGTTTTATATCTTTATGTTTGAAGTCTGAAATGTGGCAAAAGGTCGCAAAGTTCAAGGGGGCCGAATACTTTCGCAAGGCACTGTATGTAGGGAATAGGGTGCCATAGGGCCCCAGACTAAAGTAGTGCACTATATAGGGAATAGGGTGCCATATATTTCAGACACAATCGAAAAGAGGGTTAACACCAAATGAGAAACCAAGGAGGCAGACAGACCCACAACACCAGACAGACAGACAGGCTAGAGGACAGACAGGCTAGAGGACAGACAGGCTAGAGGACAGACAGGCTAGAGGACAGACAGGCTAGAGGACAGACAGGCTAGAGGACAGAGGACAGACAGGCTAGAGGACAGAGAATAGCAGCAACCCAGAAACAGAACGTAGATAGATCGTGCACGACGGAGAAAGCTAGAAAGAGACTTAAGTATTTAAGGAAAAAGGGGCAACAGGATTTACGCTCCTGATTCCTAACAGCTTCAGGACGTGTCAACGTTGGACAGCGAAGGTTCTCTACATTCACAGAATGTGACGTTCATTTATCTGCACACAGACAGAGCATGAAGCACGTTCAGCCAATCAGCACTACAGCAACAACACAAACAAAGACCTAGAGAAACCATGACAACATGCTGGTGCACGGCCTGCAGGTCACCATGACAACATGCTGGTGTACAGCATGCAGGTCACCATGACAACATGCTGGTCTATGGCCTGCAGGTCAACCTACCTACCATGACAACATGCTGGTGCACGGCCTGCAGGTCACCATGACAACATGCTGGTGCACGGCCTGCAGGTCACCATGACAACATGCTGGTGCACGGCCTGCAGGTCACCATGACAACATGCTGGTGAGCGGTCAGAGAAACAAACAGAGAGAGAGAGACACACACGCACACACACACACGCACACACACACAGAGACGCACGCACACACACACACAGAGCCGCAAGCACACACACACACAGAGCCGCACGCACACACACAGAGCGACACACACACACACACACAGAGCGACACACACACACACAGAGCGACACACACACACACACAGAGCGACACACACACACACACAGAGCGACACACACACACACACAGCGACACACACACACACACACAGAGCGACACACACACACACACACAGAG